>NC_049202.1:57414940-57714940 GCF_013347855.1 Anguilla anguilla | reverse complement strand
AAACTACCAGACGTGAGATAAGGCAGTTATCTCACTCTATGGCAATAAAATTTTGAAAGAAAGAGATATTTTTCTTTTTTGTGCATGGGGGTCAAGTGGCCTCATGGATAGGGGGCTTTTTGGTTTTTCGAGTCATGCGTGCTTTGCTCATTGCTCCTGCGAGACCTCTCTGCTGACTGCTGCTCATTTCCTCCCCTACTCTCCCATCTTTTTTTGCACACTACCCTTATTTCAATTCCAACCCACTCCCCACCCTTCACCTCTTCTTAATTCCTCTCCTACGACCAACCCTTCTTCACTCCATGCCCCCTTAACCTCCCCTTGCCCTCCCCTGCCCTCCCCTCTCCCTCCTCTGTCCTGCTTCCTGCTCCCTGCTATCTCAGGTGTGTCTGGCTACAGCAAGACGCTGGTGAACTACAGCGTGGGTCAGAGCGGCAGGGCGCGCACGCAGTCTGAAGACGTCAACGACGCACTGCAGAACCTGGATAGGGTGCTCCAGGGTGAGTGCACACAGCCCATTACAGCCCTCTCAGAGAATGCACTCCTGCCCAAAGCAGGGTTAGCCTCAGGGACACAGGGAGATATCACAGCAGCAGTACTAACTGAGCTGTACATTTGAAATGAAGGTGAAATTAATTATATGTTGTACTTTTGGACAGGGTGAACAGCATTTTGGAAAACAAAACATTGTGAAAGAGTGGATGAAATAATCTTTGTGATTCTGTTATTTTCATACCGAAACATAAATAAATCTTATTTATTTTTACACTCATTTATTCTTGCAAAATTTTGGCTTCTATTAAAATAGGTAATTTATTTAAACTGGAGAGAGTGCGAGGGTCAGTAATGGGCTATGTGTCGCTGGACCTGTCTGTGTATTTTCACATATTTTTTTTTGTGTGTTTCCATTTATTGTGAATATGCTGGGTGTGTGTGTGTGTGTGCTTATGTATACATACCTGTGTGTATGTGTTTTCAACTTTGTCTGTGGGTCTGTGAACACATGTATATGTCTCGTGGAGTTTTGTGTTCATATGTGTCAGTTTGTTCTGTGTATCACCAGTACCCAAGCTTGCCATTGTGAGTGTGTGCTGTCCCCGCAGTCAATGTGTCCTTCCCTCTCCTCTCTTGCTCTAACCCTGCCTGTGCCCTGCTGCTCAGACCCCAGGCTGACCCCAGGAGTCCCAGACACACCCACTCGGCTGGTGTTCTCTGCCCTGGGACCTACTGCCCTCAAAGTCAGTTGGCAGGAGCCTCATTGTGAAAGAGATGTCCTGGGCTACTGCGTCCTTTACCAACTGCTCAGTGGAGGTTAGTGCTGCGGGATTGAGGTAGAACCCATTGCCTCTATCTTTCACCATGTTTTTATTTAGCTCTTTAGAATTCCTTATTTGTTTGAATGGTACATTTTCTTTATCTTTTATGCTGAAAGCTTGTAAAATGGCATTTTTGTAAAAGAAAGATTGTGCAAGGCTACCTAAGACTATGCCTTGGTTTAGAGTTAACTGCCCCTGTTAGTGCACTCCAGTGGTATCCAACCCTGTACCTGGAGATCTGCCATCCTGTATGTTTTCACTCCAACCCTAATTTGGCACACCTGACTCACCTAATTAACATCTCAATAGGATCTATTGCTGTTGAATTGATGTGTGTTAGGGTTGGAGTGAAAACCTACAGGATGGTAGATCTCCAGGAACAGGGTTGGTTACCACTGGTGTACTGTATGTCCTACTTTCCAAGTAGTGGCAGAAAGCACAAAGAATTTTTGTAACCTTCCTAACTTTCTAACCTTCCTTCAGGTGAGGTGAAGCGTATCGAGGTGCCCAGCACTGCAGGGAACTCTGTGGTGGTAAAAGACCTCCTGCCCAATCACTCCTACATCTTCAAGGTCAAAGCACAGAGCCAGGAAGGCTGGGGTCCCGAAAGAGAGGGCGTGATCACAATTGAATCTGCCGTGGATCCCAAGAGTCCCCTCAGCCCTGTGCCAGGTGACGCCCCCCCTCCCCTCTTTCTCCCTTGCTCACACGCTTTCATCTCCTTTGTGATCCTTTTCCTCCCTTCCAACCCAGTTCTTCTGTACCGTTTTCCATAACACGGCACTCCTCCTCTTGTCCAGGATCCCCGTTCACCCTCAGCACCCCCAGTGCCCCCGGTCCCCTGGTGTTCACTGCCCTCAGCCCCGAGGCTCTGCAGCTCAGCTGGGACAAACCACGCAAGCCCAACGGGGACATCCTGGGCTACATGGTCACCTGCGAACAACTGCATGGGGGAGGTGAGGCCTGCTGGGCCGAATGAGCGTTTCACTCCATCAGTCAGTTGTTTTGTTCAACAGCTTTTCTACTTTTTCTTTGGGAAAATAAATCAGTCATTTCAGCGGCAGCCTTCCACAGCAATACTGGGACAGTCTTACAAACTCTTACATCATCAAGTGAAACATTTTATGAAACTCTCCCTCTGTCAGGCCTCTTAGTACAAAGCATATTCCCATCAGACTCATACATAGACAGTATCTGTTGAAGTGAGTTTGTACTTGTGTTTGAAACTGTGTAATTTCTCCTGCACTCACTGATAGGTCTCACCCTTCCTTGGGCCACAATGCACAGGGCATGTCTATGATGTCTGATTGTCCCTTGGGTGGCTCTCCATTTGCAGGTGATGTCCGCTCCTTCCAGGTGAGCGGAGACAACGCAGAGACCAGCCTGACTGTGTCTGACCTGACTGAGAATGTGCCCTATAAGTTTAAAGTCCAGGCCAGAACCACACAGGGCTTCGGTCCTGAGAGAGAGGGCATCATCACCATCGAGTCCCAGGATGGAGGTATCCTCATGACATAGTTTTCAGCACTGATTTCTCTGTCCACAGCTGAACTTAGCAAAACTTGTGAATGTTACTTGTTAAATGCTTTAATAGAAAATGTGAATGAGGGTAGCCCTCTAAAACCATTACTTTTTCTGTGTGATGTTTCAACCCAAGTGAATTTTAATTAGGTGGGTAACATACTCTATTCATTCCCTTCTCCCTAGGTAACTTGTCCCAATTCAGCAGTCAGGCAATGACAAGGAGAGACGTGTTCCATCTTCCAGGAGAGATCAGTACTCGTACCAATGTCACTCACACCACATTTGACGACCCCTTTTTAACAGGTACAGCGATCTCTATCTTTACCGCTCTGTCACATGAGAAACAGCTAGTGCTAACTGTCTTATGACCTCAGCTGCTCCTGGTAAAGCAGCTTATCAGCCTCTGCAGCATGCACACAGACTCACTTACACTTTTGGCTCTTTCACCAGATGGAATGATGATGTCCACGCAGCACACAGAGACCAGGGGCACAGTGACCCGACATGTCACCAAAGAGGTGGTGAGCAGGGGCGTTGTGTCAGGAACCAGCATGACCAAAATGGTGGAGAAGTTCTACGAGGCCTGAGGACTCCGAGCCCTCCAGAGTGAAGAGCGAACCTACGGCCTCTGCAGCAGATCATTACCAGCCGTCTCTCCCGAGGAAGGAGGGGGAGGGGGAATCTCCGAAATTTACCTCCTCAGTCCTCTCTGTCTGTTACACCCAGAGGAAACCTTGGCATTGCCCCCCTGCTCTGGGATTTCTCTTCATATCTCACCGTTACTTATATTTCTGTCTTCTCTAATGGGGGTGTGGGGGAAACATTTGCATGAGTTCTATTACTCTCAAAAAGAGCTTCCTTCAAGGGTAATGTTTGACCCTGGATTTGTAATGGGCCGTTACTCAGTCTCGCTGAGGCACTGGATTAGCCTGTCCAGGTTATGAGACGGGTCACTCTGACACTGCCCTTGTGAGATTAGCTGTGTGGCGGAGCCCTGGAGGTGGAGGACCTATCAGGCAGACGCAGAAAGCGAGGTCCTGAGCTGGAGGAGTTCCAAAAATACAACACTGGAGAGGGCCTCTTCAGAGTTATTACCTCCCAACATCACAGTGATTCATGTTTTAATTTCTAGCTGTGCTGCAGTCTCTGCTCAGTGATCCTGTAAGGATAGCCATTAAAACGTACCCTGATTTCAGTCTCTCTGAAGCCGTCTGAAATGAAAGACAGAAGTCCCTTTTGATCCATTTAAAACCGAAGCTGCCTTTACCACCGTAAGTCCCAATTCTCATACCAAATAACTCAGCTGGCTATTTAGAATTATAACTAGATGCTTTTTTAGAATGGAATATTGCAGTGTTTCTGACTGTTGCATTATACAATTAAAAAATTTATTTTTCTAAATTCTTGAATGACGTCTCAGAAAAGGGAATTTTATAGCTCTTAATTTTTTTTTGTATATAAGTATGACATTTTTAATTATGTTAAGTAAAGCTTGGGGGCCATGCATCCTTGTGAAATACTGTTTGTATTTACTTTGATTGACTATTTTACATTGTCTATATTGTCAGTGTTCTCCTGGGATATTTAAGTGGAGTAGTTCTGAAATCAATATGTTGTAACTGATACAGCATTCTGCCAATTGCCAATGCAGTAGTGCAGATTCACAAGATAAAATTGCACATTCACACTTTTAACCAGCATGTTGGTTAAGTATCATTGCTTTAGCAAAAATATCTATATATCCATATATATTCTGACGAAAGATTGTATTTTCATGACACATATGGCTACATTGCTTTCTGTTACTCTGCTAAAGACACTAACTGCCAAAAACCTTCAGTATGCTCAACATTTTAAAAAAACACAGAGGAAGACCCATTTCTGAATGTCATATAGTAAAAGTATATAGGCAAGTTAGCAGCAGTCTGCATTTGACTTAAGTTGTGTTTGCTATCCCACCAACATTTCACTTGAATACCAAAAACCCAAGGGTAAAACATGTATTATTTTATTTTAATTTGCAATAAAATACAGTTATAATTGATTTTGTACACTGAAATATCTACATATTCTCTTCTGTGAATTTGGTTTTTATTAAGCATGTCAAATATATTGCACTTGTAATAAAAACGATTGTGTGCTTTTAACAAGAGTTGCTGTTTACTGTCTTTACTAGCTGCTATAGCGGAACCGTTGGTTAAATGCACGCAATCACAATAAATGTGTGTAATACGTGTGCTGGGGAAAAAATAGCAAAAGTGAACTAACACTTTAATTTTGTAAATTTATTCATCACAGAAAGTACTTCATTATTACAAGATTCGAATTGTACAAGTCAGCAATAACATGACCACAGTATTTTCTTTCAAATATATGCAAATACACAGTATGAGTGCATTACAGATTCTAGCAAGCTGGAATGAAAGAATCAATGTAAAAAGCAGCCATGGCAGGCTTATTTCAAAGCACAGGTATTTGAAAGCATGCTGATCTTTACAGCAGTGGATCTCTCGTCTACTTATTGAATACTGGTTCTCACTCATATCTATCTGACCGTGGGGATCAAGGAGATCAGCCCCACAGACACGGACCAGGGCAGAAGCACTGTTCCCTAGTTCCTGCAGACCTGATGACCAGGTCCTTGATGATCTCCACTGTGCCAAAGAGTGGGTAGAGTTTATCAGTGAAGGTCTCGTTGTAGGTGAAGATGTGAGAGCGCTTCTCCACATCGTAGAAGGACAGCTGGCCCTCCTCGTAGTCGAGGTACACGCCCACCTTGCGGGGGACGAGGTTCGGGGAAAGAGGGGTGAAGGGCACGGTCAGTGCCTTCAGCTCACTGCCCCTCTCCAGCCGCAGGGTCAGGTACCCGGTCTGTGTGTTGAGGGACTTGTAGCCCTTCCTCAGTGCCGACTCCTTGGCCACACCCAGACGCCAGTCCCTCTCGCCCACCTCCACCTCCCAGTAATGCCGGCCAGAGGAGAAGCCCTCTGTGCCCACAGCGCACCACCACCCGTCAAAGCGCTGGTGGTGGTTGGGTACGTCCTTCCTCTCAAATCCGCACCGCATCCTCTTGTCGTCGTGCGAGATCACCAGGTCAGGGTTGGCTGTGTCTGGGTCAAGGGTCACCTCCACTGCAGGGGGTGGATGAGATGACAGGAGACATAATAATCAAGGTTTGCCATTGAAGCAATAACCATATAAAGTTACATTTTTAAAAATTTTTAAAGTTTAAGTAAACTTACCTGCAGCATCACAGATCCAGTTCCATACTGCAAAATAGAATCAAAAATGTACAACAACAAAAAATGTTCATGTTGCCACATTTATCTTTCTTGCATTTACATCATTCTTATCCTCATAGTTATCACATCTGTGTGGGGTTTCACCTACCAGTATGCGGAATGTACTTGGCTGCATCTGAAAAGAAAGCAACAGATAGACTCAGGAGGGCTTGTGACAGGTAAGTGTACAGCCACTTCAGCTCCTTATTGTGAATCCTTCAGTTGAAATAAACAATGTCGTAAAACAATGCCTTTGTTTTTTTTTTGCTAAATAAAGCCAGCTTAAAATTTCCAGTTTACCCATGACGCATAAGTGCGATTTAAATAATATATTAGATTGTTTAAAACTACTCCAGAAGTAAAAACTCTGTACACACCAATGTTCTGATTCCTCTGCTTCCTGGTGAGCCACTGCTGGGGAATGGTTTCCTGTAAAAACACAGACTTAACTTGGACAGTGTTTGTCTATGGTACGGACACACAATGAAAAGGGTTTAATTTTTGTGAAGTCTTAATGGGCCCATGTTTTCCATTAATGTGCTCCTCATGTCATATATGAGCTTGATGCGCTTTACTTTAAGGGGCTGACCTTGTCCTCAGCGACTTTAAGCACAGCCCATATAACCAGTTCCATAGCAGGCAGCAGGTTGGGCAGTCGGCCCTTCCGCCACTGGGTCTCCAGGTCATCCAGCATCAACAGCACGGGCTCCCCAGGCCAAATGCTCCGCTGAAGGGGGACAGGAGGCAGGAGCACAAAAAAAATCCTGTTTTTATGTCTAAACAAAATTCTCTCGACTTCCAGCATGTCTGTCTATTTGTCTTCTGTCTCCTACAGGGCCCTGTCTGCCAGTGGACTACTGTGCATGAGAGGGAGGGAGGGAGAGAGAGTGAGTGTGTGTGTGTGTGTGACAGAGAGAGAGAGAGACAAAACATTTCCTAGAAGCACTAAGCCCTGACAAATACATTCTGTATATGTACGGAATAAGCCCCCAAACTACAAAACCCCTGCCCTTCTTACATCAGGCTTGGTCTTCAGCTCTCTGGTCCAGTCCAGTATGATCCTCTTAGAGGTCTCGATGTCCTGCTCACTCCCCTGTTCCAGCATATCCAAAAGCTGCCTCTTCCAGTCACGCTTCTCTGGCCAGCCGTCCGTCTGCATGGGTCTGTCCTACAAACAAGAAGCACAAGAGCCACTCAGGCACTTTTCCAGAGCGGGCATGCACAACATAAGCTAAGCCACAACAGAGAGCCTCTGCTTTTCCTTATGGTACTTTGGTACTAAGGCAGAAAAGATGTATAGAAGAATGAGACCTTCAGCTCCATAGGTCACAGTAAGAGAGAAGCAAATATCAGATGAACAATGACCTTCGATCACTTTTGGAGGTTGACCCCCAAAAGCTTGTCATTCTCCCACTCTCCGTGGTCTACCTTGCTCTCCAGCATGGAACCCCACTCCAGGATGAAAGCACGGCACAGCAGGGGGGGCCAGGTGTCCTCACAGGTCCATATGCGTCTAAGAACATCTGATTTCTGCAACAGAGCACACACAGCGTAAGAGCACCAGAGCCGAGCGTGCGTGTGTATGCAGGGGTGTCGCCAAGCCGAGCACCCAGTGTGTGTACGCGGGTGAATGTGTGTGCTGGTGACACGGTGCGTGCGCTTATGTGAGCGCATACCTGGCACACGCGGTTCAGTTCCCTGGCCAGCTCCATGATGAAAAACTGAGTCTCCACAAGAGGCTGCTTCTTTTCGCTCCTGACCTTCTTACGAGACTCCTGCCAGGAGGCCAATAGAAGAAAAATTAAGAAGTGACTGACAGAGAGTGTGTGAGAAAGAAAAGTATTAAGGAACTAAGGACAGAATTAGAGGAGAGATAAAGGGAGGATACTACAACTGAACAATCAACATGTTCAACTTTGAAAGCAGCTTGAAAACTGAAGGCTCCTTTCCACACCCTCCACCCCCCAGCTAATATCTGATAGCCTAAAAATATGACATGACTCACTAATGAGCTCTACTTGTGTATCTGCTCATCCAAATTATGAATAACACCAATGCACAGTTGCATCGTTTATTAATAAATGATAAAATTCCCTAGTCGATGAATGATGCAAAACAAACTGACTGCACCCAGAGATGAGAGAAATATCTCCAGACTGCTACTTATGCAGTGAGGTGATTATGCAGGTGAGCCCTTGATGCTGGAAGCACTCTTCACATGTGTATCATAGGGAGGGAATGTTCATTGCTTCAGTGATTTATGAAATGTGGTTGAGTATGCAAACACAGGATATGAGGTTTTTCCGTTCGGTACCTTGAGTCGTATCTTGAGGTTCTTAGCGGGCTCGATGAGGAACTGCAGGCACTCCTTCATCATCTTGGCAGGTCTGTGGCGTATAGGAGCACAGTGGAAACAGAAAGGTAAAACACTGGTCAGAATGCACGTACAAATATTACTCTGTCAATCTGCTTTTCTCTATAACAATACTCCTGGCAGTTCATGCTCACTTCATTTTTTAAAATCCCACAACCAAAGTGACAGTTCTTCATGAAACAGCTTCATGAAATTGCGGTTCCTTATTTCAGCTGGGTGCTATAATTGTTAGGTGTTACATTGGCATAGCAGGAATACAGTCAGTCCAGTAAGAGAGAAAGTGTGTGCGGTTCCGTAGTCAGTCCACAAAGAGAGGTGTGTGCGGTTCCGCACTGCGCAGATCTGTGTGTCACGCAGCGGATCCACAGAGTCAGCAGGGTGGTTTACTAGGGACTGGCACATTTTCCCACACTCTTCACTTGCTTGAATCAGAGACAACAAAAAAAATGCCACAAGGCAAGATTTTGAAATACTGTGGCACAGAATATTAATCAACTCATTCAAAAAAGGGCAGAATAATCCAAGGAGACCTGAAACAGCAAAAGAGCAGTTTTTCAACATCAAATGAGTCAATGACCCCCACCCAACCGTATTGAATCAGCATCTTTCTTCAGCATGTATTGCTTGGGTGTGACGCCTATCACTTTTTGATCCCCTTTCTAATGCACCGATCGAATTTGTGTCTCTGTTGGTGCCAAGGTTCCCCTCATAACATCAATATAGCCTACCTTCCAAACATACCGCAACTCTCAAACAATTAATTAAAAATATCTGAAGGAAACGGGGTGCGAGCCCAGTTTTGTGTTTCTAATGGAAACACTGATACAAAAAAGGTACAAAAGGAGACCTTCCTTCCAACCACATTACTAATGCCAAGTGCACCGTTACAACGTGAAAAACATGATCTACAAAAAAACGTCGTTCAAAAACTAGTTCTGTCGCAGAGTTTCACAGCATTTCATGATTGAGGGGAGCTTCAGGACTATGTTGTTTTGTAAATACAGAGCAAAAACGATGAGCGCACGAGACAAGCTTGCCGAACTCAGAAAATGTGGAAAGAACGTTATTACAATGTTTGAATCGTTAAACGTCCCTAAATGTGACTGCCAGTGTCAGAGCGAGCTTCTGTGAATACGTTTGCATTTATTGACCCCGCCTTCGAACAGGCTTAAAATGAAGCTGCTGAGGCTTTGCTGTCACCAGTCGCAGTCAGACGCACACGCACGTGTGCATATACAGGGACGCACACTTTCCCCTGAAACCCTGCCACTTATCCGTTTAACGAATTACACTGGGTAACCTTTTAATGCGTGTTCAAAAAAAACTGAGAGTGAGCGAACCTAATGACGAGACCAATAAAGAATACGGATGAAAAGATAAAAGGAGACAAAAATTATGAAATTAAGAAAGCAGGTGGGAAATTAAATGGGGGAATGCACATCTGGTTAATTACCTATGGCAATAGGGTCGTACGACAGTACGGTGAGATTAAAGTTAAATCGGGGGATTAATGCTCTCGCAGTACATTCATTAACACACTACGAGAGTCTTTCCAATTTGGGATGTTGAATATCTGGTAAAATAGTCTACAAAGAAGCGTATAAATAACTTCGGACAAAGGAAATAAAGATTATGCTGTTCAGCAATGCATTTGAGATAACGGGGAGATAAGGAAAACCATATATCTAATTAAATCCAAAAATAAATGTAGCCTCTCTCTGAAACAACATCAACAAAAAAAGTCTGTCTTAGATACCATGCGTTAGGGGTGTGCTTAAAAAAAAGAAAGAAACCATGTTTTCCAAACCGTCAAGGTAGTAGCTATACTACTCAATTTAACAGCACAGTTTTCGAATGTGTATAGCCTACCTCCCAGAAGACGAAAAATTAACCCAACGAATCCCAAACAATCCATTCTAAAATTTCGCACCATAGTCCAGTCCAATTCAAACGTAGGCTAGAGGAATCTGTCGTTTCCTGAACGATGCAGCAAATACGATTGTAAACCTCTATGTTGTAAACTGTTCACATTCGGCTTCGCACCTTCGTCCCGCCGACCATGAACCAAAGCTGACCACTGTCGTAAGTATGAACTCTGACACAATAAATGCAGAAACAGGGGGTTTGCAGCGTTTCATTGCGCTGCGCAATCACTCCCATGCACAGAATAAACTTGCATTGTTAAACTAGCCACATCTGTAAAAATCTGGTCGTCGGAACATACCAAGAAAACTAACTTCTCTGCATTTACAAGCGACGTCACTATTTTCATTTCAGCTGGCAGTTCGTTGGCAAGCGAACCTTAGCTAGGGTATACAATTTCATCACCAGACACACGGCTGCAAACCTAGCAGAGGGAATTCAAAGTCACGCAAAGGTTTAACTAAATCGGCAAAGGAAGTTTGACTTACCGTTGCGGGAATACAATGGTATTTTGCCACAGGTGTTCTATGCACAGACCAAATGAACTCCTCACTAAAAGCCAGCTCGGCGTTGTGTACTGCAACGAGCGTCTGCTATTAGACGGGCAGAGGATCGATCAGGATTCGGGTATCTCCGACAAGTTCACGAAAACGGAATCTAAAAGCGGCCATGTTTGCTGTGGCTATTCTAGCGAATATTTTCAGTTTGCGGTATTTTATGGTGCGCCATTATTTATGAAGGTTTTTTATATACGAGGAAAACATGTATGTATCAATGACTGGAAACATTGGGCGGGAATAATTTTGCTTAGCTTCATCTTTTTCGTTTTGTTTTTCCTTTTTATCGTCTCATCTCCTTGAAATAGCCTATCTCTAATGTCTCTACTCTTGTCCACATGGGGTCGCCAGGATGTTAAGGATGATACAACAAGGGCATTTGATTTTTGGTTGGCATAACATTTTATTATTGGATACACAATTGCTGTAGTTTTTAAATCGTATTCTTAATGCAATGTTAAATATTATTAGTATTTTTTTTAAGTATAGATGTTGTCTTAACAATAAACTAGCTCATAATCATGGATGGTCTCTTGGTTTTACGTTTCGGAATTTTTTTATTTCCTTCCCGGCAGATCAAACCTTGTGCATAGGCTGTCCTGGCATGTAACTAGTGTTTGCGGAAGTGTGCCAGAAATACGGTGCGTTTTGATAGACGTCTGTTTCCAGCAACAAGGAAAAATCATGCCTCCCAAAGACCCGCTGCTTGCCACGCTGAAAGGTATTGTGGTTGTAGGGGCCATTGCGTGTAGTTATGGGGCGGGGGTGTAGCTGTCGCTACCGAACGGATTCACCCTGCATATGGTGTATACTACACACTCATTAACCTAACGGCAGCTGTTTCTTAATTTAATTTCTTAACCTGTGTATTAAGCAGTAAATAAATGTTATCCTATATTTAGGTTTGGCGTAACATAACGTTTCTGTACAGTTAGCCTACTAGCTATCTTGCTTTGAAAGTTAAACGTGTTGGGCTCAGGAACGCGTTTTGCCTGCCCGTGATACCACCAATCTGTCATCAAACTGGATTACTGAAACGCTACAAACTGTAGACAACAGATACTGCCTTTGAAGCCATTCCCCAATTTGGTGCTTTCCTTTTGGCATGCGTTTATGCATGCATAGGCCTACATACATGCATAAACAGGAGACAAGTCGCAGTTTTCAATACTGTTTTCTCAATACTGTCACAGTTGAACAGAGAGGATTAGTCTAGTATTTAAGGTTTGACACAACTTACCTCCAAACCCCCATCATCACATCATGCTACTTTGTCTAATCACATTTTTTTAAATCCAAGATTATGTCTGAGAGTTGTGATTATTTGTTTATCTAGTGTGTATCTTGAGCCTCCAGTCAGATGCGGCTGCCATCACCGATGCCAGTCCTCAGCTCTCCTCCTGCTGCCAGTTGCTGGAGCTCATATTTCGTAAAGGGCTGCAGCGTGAGTATGAATTGATGCCAATCTGTAGACACTGATGGCAGCATATTGAGTCATATGACTGGACACCCAGACTGACTGACACTGACGGAGAAGCGCACAGATGGTGGTTTATTCAGACAGATTGATGCAAGGAATGGGGAACCCCGTCTGAAACTATAGTTAGAATGTGGTGCTTCTTTCTTGTGTGAAATGTGCTAATAATGTCTGTTATTAATTACGTGTGAATTGGGAGTCTCTGTATAATCTGACAACAAATCAGAGTTATTTGACATATGGGTGATACGGTGACAGTAGATGTGTCATTATGAAGTTGTGGAGACACCGTATAGCGACAGAATTGACAGATTGGTGGATTGATGACTACATGGGTTTTGTGAACTGTTTTAGTGATTTTGCAGTAGTACGTCTGCCACAGTGATAATGCAGTGATAACGATGGTGATTTGCTGTTGCATGCCTTCAGAGCCGGTCCTGGGGTTTGTGCGCAGGGATTACTGGCATTGTGTGGAGCAGCTCCTCCAACAGGACACCTGCAGCGGGTGAGCAGTGGGGTCCCTCGTCCCTGCTTAGTTTTCAGTGGCACAGGGTGAACTACACAAGCAGGAGAGTGGACACAACACTAGAAAGCTATATGGGCAGGTAAATGAAATTAAGCACTGTGGCAGCCCTTTCCTGCTCCGTCTCGTCTCTGTGTCCTCACTGCAGGTTGAGTCCTCTCTCTTTGGCAGTGGAGCGGACATCCGGCTGCAGGAAGCTGCTGACCGCTCAGGGCAGGGGACGCTTCTTCCTGAGGCTGGCGCTCAGCCGGAGGGTTTTGGGAAGTGTCGTCCAGCACATGTTGCACACTCCCAAGGTGTTAGAGGTCAGCAAAGCATGTATTCATATGCATTTGCATTACTGTTGATGTTTTAAAAAATTAGAAATTTGTTTAATTGTTCGCTCCCCTCATATTCCAGTGGTACAGTGCTGCCATTTCCATCTTTAGGAATGAGGAGCTTGTGGGTGAGTTTCTTTGTCTTTATTGAACTGATCCCCATAGGGCAATCTAACATCATAAAGCAATGTGCCCTGAAATAACGACAACTTAAGTTGGGGAAGCAGGAAGGAAGCGTATATGTTTTTATTCTATCTCCACCACAGAACCTTTCCTGTCTCTATTGCTGGTCCTGTCAGAGATGGATTTCAAACTCAACATTGAGGTGAAAATATTATTAAGTCTCTTCTGTCTTTTTCCACTTTGCCTCACTGAACTGCGTCTGAGGTACGTAGGAGTAGGAATCTGAATGTTTGTGTCACCATATCACTACATTTATATTTTTACACATTTTGCTCTTTATTGGCCTGGCACATGGAATGGAACATATTGTATTGCACAAAAAATGTAATACCAATTCTCCCTGAATGGGAACGCCCATTGCATTTATGAACCCATCCTATAACATCATCTGTATTCAGCAGGACACAGACTAGCATGTGTGTCCTCCAGAGCGCATGCAGCCATCCACTGGCACTCTACCGTCCAACACCTGAGCTGCACAGTCATTTGCACCATCTGTAAAGCAGCTGCACATTCTGTAACGCTAGCACAGGCAGAGCACATGCACACGGTCAACTACAGGAAGTGTTATTGTGGAAAAGGGAGCTATTGGACCCTTTCCATCCCTGGAGGGGAGGGGGGGGATTGAATCACTCCACAGACTCTCAGACTCAGTCAAACCTAGCTTGCATATTATTGTATTCTTCACCAAGAAGTGAACATACGCCAACCGCCAACCATGACACCACTCTCTGTATTCTTATGTCATTTCAGAACTGCAGCTTCTTGGATGAGAGTTGGCTTTTGCCAGTGAGTTTTCTGAATGATTGTTTCTTTCTCCAGTTTGTTGAAACCCTACTAACAAAAAATATATATTCAAAAATATAAAATCCCAACAAATAGGGAGGCTACAGGGGTGAGGCAAATCTGTGTGTTTATGTTGCAGGTGTGTGAGGTGTACGAGGCAGTGCCATGTCGGGAATTGGGGATGGTGCTTAGGTGAGTTTCAGTCAATGCTTCTAATCCCTGATCCCATTTTTCTTGCACACTGTCATCCATTTTTGTTTTCCTCTTTGTGTCTCTTACCTGTGGGCCAGGTACCTCGGTGGTCGTGTCTTTGTGTTGGATCTAATAGAGGGCAGCCAAGCCCAGGTAGACAGGTGTGCTCAACCAGGTGATGTCATTGATGAGATCAATGGGATATCCCTAAGAAACGCCAGCAATGGACAGGCGAGTGAGAGGGCAGGAGAACACCTCTAGTCATCACATCCACACAACCCATAATCCTACTGCCATTTTGCTTATATTTGTGAATAGGTCCATTGTTAGCCACAACACTGACTCAGCCAATAATAACTTAAGATGGTATATTATTGCCGGTGCCTTCTGCAGGCAGGTGTGGTGCTGGCAAGGTTGAAGGGTCGCCCGTTGTCTCTGCGTTTGCTTCGATGGAGGCAAGAGGACGGGACAGTGTACACACCCTTGGTAAAACTCCTGCAAGCCCTCCAGCAAGAGAACCCGTCCCTGAAACTGAGCCCAACCCAAATGCCCCACCAACAAGGCTGTGACGGCCACCAGCAGGGACAGTCACAGTGCCTTAAAGAGGGCAGGTACAAAACAGGATTTTTCCTCGTCAGTTCATTTTTTTATCCTATTGTATCACAATTGATTTACAATTGTAAAACACTGAATAAGAGCTGCATGCTGTTTATTGAAATGGTATTTAGAATTACACGTGTATTTTACTGATGAATGATTTTGAAGGTTAGCTTTCATGCCTGTTCTTCCCTTTCACCTCTTTCCTGAAGGATTGTGTACATTGTGCAATACCTTGGAAAGGCAAACATTGGAATGGTAAGTATATTTCATTAGCAAATAGCAGCTTGATTGTATTGGTGTAGTAACAATGGCAATGCATTTATAAATGGCTGTTTCAGAATCTGAAAATGTGTGTTTCCAATTAATATGTGTTTTTATGCAGCATTTTTATTGGAATCTATGTCCAATCTAAATAAGGATAATTGGCTTCTAACCTCTTGCTCCTTGCAGGTGCGAGTAGGCTATTTATTAATGCTAAAAGTTATGTTTAAATTTGTTTTGTGTGAGTGACGTATATGTAATTCTATTTGTGTCTGTTGTCCAGGATCAATAAATCCTATTCTTCAATAGCATTGTATTGTGAAAATGCTGACATACAGGCTGAATGTGTAATTATGACTGCATGCTGTAGCGTGTGATTGAAACGAGCCTGCACCCTGTTTGTGTGTTTCAGTATGGGGGTAAAGAAGTTCTGCAGCAGGGTATTCCCCTGGTCCTGGAGAAGAAACACCCCAGTAAGGTACAGTACAAGGGGTGGGATGGAGTCTGCACCATGCACAGGCGGCAGAGTGGGGCTGGGAGGTATGGAGACTTGTGAAGTCTCCAAACAAGGACACAGGGGATTTATTTTCAGCCTGGTGTGGAGAGAGTTTGCAGACAGCTCCAGTGCTTCTCTATCTGAGCTCACTACCACTTCCTAAAGGAAAAATCCCACCTGTTTAGCATGATCACAAGCAACCTTCCTTCTTTTGTTATCCACACCCTTTTTTGTTTTGGATCCTTTCCAGATAAATTGTTTGCGAAACATGGAGTCACACCCTGTGTGAGGTGCGTCAGTTAATACATGCAATTGGTGGGTGGATGTGAATAGACTTATCAATCTGAGAAATACAGGGTAATGAACAGTAATGCCAATGAAAATAACAGCTCCACTTTAGAATAGGATCACAGCTACACTTTATTGCACGTCTTGACCGAATAGTAAAATTTTGTTTTATAATGTATTTATTCATATATTCTTAATCTTTTGTGCAGACAGTACTGTTTGATCTGAAAGAAACTCACTTGACCTGCACTGAAAAATCAAACAAGCAAGTGAGTGTCCTTATGGATACACATGAATGAATACACATACACAAATAAAATACAATACTGAACAATGCATATTAAATATAATTTACTTCACAATTAATAACTTCAGGTATAATAGGAAACTAGGAATCGTTCTCTATCCCTTGTCGTGTGTGTGTGTGTGTGTGTGTGTCCAGGAACTTTTCCAGCATCACTACCCAGAGATTTCATGTGTGGGAAGATACAGTCGGCCAGACTACACCATCTTTGCCTTCTGTGTGGCGTGAGTACTGACTATGTTCAAAGGCAGGTTTGTACGTGCATGGCTGGTTTTAATTTCCATGAGAACAGCTATGTGGTTTTTTTATTTTAAGAAAAGTATGAATATATAAAGTGTCATGTATTTTATACACTGTTTAATGAGAAACAAATTTCAGTAGGATTGCTTTAATTCATTAAACATTAAAAATATGCCACTAACTACAAGCATGCACTTGAAATCTTGCTGTTACCACTTGATAGGCGGGAAATCAGAGGCAATGCAAAATGCTGTAGAGAAAGCATATCCTCTCTGCAGTCCTCTTCCTCTCTCCTGAGACCTCTTGGAAGCAGAGATGGGAGATGTGTGGGGAAGGGAGGGGTAGAACATTCTGAGTGGTTGCCAGCTAGGAAGATTACAATGTGATTGGCCAAACCCAGATGTTAGCTGAATCCATGATTGGTTGTCTCCTAGAGACTGCCCGGAGACCCCTGAATCAAATGGCTTCTGCTGTGTGGTTCTGCAAGCTGGCTCTGCCAGGGAGTGTGAAGACATTGTCAGCCGTATTGGTGAGTGCAGTGGATGCCTATTTTGAATTTGAATAGGGCCATGGACCATCGTTGGTTGGATGTGCATTGGTAATTGATGCATTACCGTCTCAACAGTAGGATAAACTGATAAATGCTAATTAACAAATGACATCATTTAAGATTCAAAGTCTAATATTTATCTCCAGTATTTTACTCCATCTACAGCCACTGGTTTCAAGCACACAGAGTGGTTTGTGTGACTCCACCTTCCAGGATTCTGCCAATGATTCGGCCAATGATCAGTGACCTTATGCATTCCATTTGGGGCCCCTCAGGAATCTGGTCCACTTTATTGAAGATCTTTGAAATATTTTGAGTAGTAGCAGACACCTCTTGAAATCATGTGCAGTTTTGCTGGACTCATACATTGGATGTTCATTTACTGTGTTCAGCAAGTTACCATTCTATTTTACTGGACAGAAACCTTAAAAGGAGGCATTCCAGATGTTAATCATTCCAGTTTACAAAATTGACCTAACCATTGATAGTGCTCACCATCGGCTCTTTACAAAGTCAGTATTGTATTGAGGAATGATGTGAAGAGGATTCACCTTGTGTAGTTTTTTTCCCCCATTGTGAATCAGTGTTAATGTTAATGGACAGTGTTTTGTTGTGCATTAGAACATTGGTGCATATCATATGGCTTTCCATGTTACCATATGAAAGATGTGATCCAAGCTTGTCCCACTGCTACATGAAAGTCCCATCAACAATTAAGCTTAATTTGTTCAAAATTGTAATAGCTCCAAAAACCTGTAACCACATGTCAATTGTTCTGTAAGCTATGTGATTAAAATATTTTTGTACCAATTAATGCACTTGTCAGTCTACATTGGTAGTCCTTAAAATGAGCATTTAGTGGAGCAGCATGTGCACTTTACAAACCATTTTATACTCAGTTTAGTTTCCATGAAAATGGGGAAGTGTATTCTAGAGTTTGCCTTGAGCTTATGCTGAAACGATACACACACTTTCGTGTTACTCTTAAAAGTACTTTAATAGAAAGACTACAATGTGACAAAACTTCATAAATAGTATTGTAGCTGCCAAGGTTTACATTTGAAAAAAAATAAAAATAATGTATAAAAAGCAGCCCAGAATATACAAGGGGTCCACACTGCTCCTGAATGACAATTTAGTGACATGAGTATCCAGCCATACCCAGACAACACATGGAGAATACTGCACTGTGTGGGGGGGGGCTGGTTAACTGCTCAGAGTGAGGTTATTGCATGAGGGACACAGCAAAGTCAAAGCCCCTCAGAGGCTGGAAGGAGTGAAGGGAGGAGAAAAAAAAAAGAAGCTAATTACATTTGCAACATAACCACTATCCCACCCATGGCATCTGATGCTAACAGTATACAGCCTAATGGGTTTTTTCTTTGCATGTGAAGAAGTTCCCTGCATTTTTATTAAACCATTTAAATTAAAGGTAATTTGAGAAGCATCAAGCTATCCTCTGTAAGAGTTAATAAACCCACTTCTCCACATGAAAGAAAGGAGAGAAGAAAAAAAAAAAAGCCAAATACACAACATATCACTGAGCACCAGCATACAGTCTACAATGACTGGATTCAAGCAACTCAGCCTGTAGTAAAGTTTGTGGAATGATTATAACTTTGATTTGATTTTTTTGTTTAAATACACATTACAAAAACAGGAAGGAAACAAACTCAAACACCCACAAATGTGGTAAAATATGACAGACTGTTCCTGCCTCTTCAGCTTAATTACAGAGCAGCTGAAAAGCAATCTAGGCTCTCTCTCCTCTTATTCTGCGAGCCAGCTGGATATCTTTGGGCATTATGGTCACCCTTTTGGCATGGATCGCACACAGGTTAGTGTCCTCAAACAGCCCCACCAGGTACGCCTCACTGGCCTCCTACATAAAAATAAAACATCAGGGTATGCTTAGGGAAATGGCTTGAGAATACAGGACAATATACACATTGCATGCTAAAAGTGTGAAAAATAGAATGAATATAAATCCAAAAATACACACATTAAGTAAGCTGTAGCACCACAATTCAAAGATGATCACCATTTGCACATACCTGAAGAGCACCAATGGCCGCACTCTGGAAACGCAGGTCAGTCTTGAAGTCCTGGGCAATTTCCCTCACCAACCTCTGGAATGGAAGCTTGCGAATCAGAAGCTCGGTTGACTTCTGATAACGTCTGATCTCTCTCAAGGCCACAGTACCAGGCCTGGGGAGAAAGGACAGAACATGATTCCATCTATGTACCAGGGCATTTAATGGAATGTTTACATCCACCTGCCGTGGCAGAAATCTTATGTTAATAGTTTAGATTTATTATAATGAACATCGTTTATTTATTCATTTTCTACCGACAGGACAGTCTGATCTAAATGAAACACCGAAAGTAGTCTACCAATGGTGGGAGACGTAGCCTACCGATAACGATGCGGCTTCTTCACGCCACCGGTAGAGGGTGCGCTCTTCCTAGCAGCCTTGGTGGCCAGCTGCTTTCTCGGCGCCTTTCCTCCAGTAGACTTACGAGCGGTCTGCTTAGTACGTGCCATTTTTCACCTGAAAGGAAGCAGAACGTCTTGATTATAAATTTATTATGAATCAAAAACATGCTAGCTAGTATACTACTACTCAAACGGCCACAATACCAAAATTTGGTTAGTAGTTACATTTGTTTTGTGCAAGTGGCATCAAAGGCTTGAGTGACAAAATCCCGCCTTATGAGAATATCCAGTACTTTTTAAATATTTTCGGCTCGGCTTTCACCAGTCGGCTGTTAAATCAGCTCAGTCATCCACATAGTATGCTAGCTACATGGCTAACTGACCTATGTGATGAGCAGCCAATCGTTTGACCAACACCAACTGTGTACTACAATCGTCTAACACCATTAATGCAAGACTACGTCATAGACTAAATTCATTTCTCCAGATTATTATTTTTTTGGAGTTTCGCAACCAGTACTTTATTTTCATTTCGAAAATCCCCTTCTCCCAGTCACTCAGTCTCGAATACTTGTGCTGCTGGGAAGCTTCTGATTGTTACTGGCGCGTTGACGCAAACTATCTGATTATGAATACACCGCGGTATACATTCCCCGCCTTCACGGAGAGGCCCAGTTCCCAGATGATCTTACCCTACGTAAATTGCCCTGCGGTCTTTGTTCGTTTTTTCGTTGAGCCAGAAACATTGACGTCCCGCTTAAACGCCATGTTTAACTATTGTAACGCGCCAGATAGCTCACAGCTTCACAAACTGCTTGCCAATTCTACATTCTCCAGCAAAACGCTTAATCCATTATTTCATAATCAAACCGTTATTAAATTTTTCTGAACAGCATCACAAGTTATCAGTCTTATAACGTTGCTACTTCAACTAGCTAGCTTGTTAGCTTACAGGCTATGCTACTTCGAGCACAGCGACTGTGTCCCTTGTAAGCTAGCCATTCTGAAAACTCCACAGATCCAAGAGGACGAGGTTAATAGACAAGGTGTAATCGCCACAAAAATCAGAACAATGAAATGCTAGATGGCTAAAACGATGACTGATTACGCGAATAGCAATTAGCCGATTAATGCAATATTTCATGACTACCACTACCTACAACTAATTCGATCACCCTGAAATTCACATTCAACAGTATTTAGAAAGACGTGATGTAAGGAGAAAAGCTAACGTGGGTCACATACCTTATTTTTATTATATCGTCAATAGGCAATGTTCCAACAAGCGCCGCAACCACTCACCCTTCGTCTGCTATACGAAATTCTATTTACAAGCGAGAGAATGAAAATTTATAGCTTTGCCTGACGTCATTTAACTTCATTTTTCAAATTTCGGTCCCTGGTCGGTGGATGATTGGATTATCGTAAAAGACGTCGTATTCCTATTGGTTAAAAAATGTAGCTATTCCATTGGCTTTCAATATCACCATTCGATTGGTTCGTTACGGAGGGTGAACTACCATTTGAGGACTACTGTCACTCTTGAACAAAACGCTGGCTAAAAGCAGTGTTCGCCCCATGTGGGCGAAGTGATATAAACATTGCAGTTTACGGTCGAATTTTAATTTTATTTCCTGTTGCGAAGCCTATACATGGAAACGACCACATTTGTGTTAACGTTAAATTGAGAGAGTAATACTGTTCCAATTGTGATCGGACCGTAGTCAGACCGTGGACGAACTGTCTCTAGTCTATCAATTTATGTTTTTCTGACGTGCTATGGCACCGCAGTCATTGTTTCTGCAGCAGTCTTGATAATATCTATCTCATGTATCAAACCATAAGATAAGATAGACTTTATTGTCCCGAAGGAAATTTGTTTTAGACACATCTGGTGCTTGCTGTACGAAGACAGTATACATAATAACACAGGACAGCACAATACTGAACTCCCAGTAGTCTAGCAAAACCAAAAACACCAAGCACAACTAATGGAAGAGGGTTTCTGACTGTAGTGTTTGTCAGATGAAGATTCTGATATCGCTGACATAGGCACAACTGTTATTATTACGTTTCAATCCAACTCTCTTGCTTATCTTTTTACCACAATAAACCATATTCGGGTAGGCTTCGCAGCTAAGAGGATGCCCCTGATGCACTGTGCATCCGCATCAAATGAGGTTATGAGATCTTTCAACAGCCCACCAGGCAATCGCATTGTTTAAAAAACAAACAAAAAAAAACAAAAAACACAGATCTGAAATATAGCCAGTTCGAGCAAAGTCAGAGAAACAACCAATTTTAGGAGCACCCATAAAGAGCCCCTGGTGGTACGATGTAAATACCACGTTCGCCTTGACAAGCAATCCAGTCATCATTTTTTGTTTGCTTGACGAAAGGTTTAACTACAATATCACAGCACCTTTGAAGGGCAAATTTGTTTGCCTTCCTCATTCTACTTATAGCCTTTTGACTGCTTCATAATTAATATGTGTTCAAGGTACTCTATTTTTCGGTGAAGATCAGTAATATTATTTTATGGATTTGTATCTGTCGAAATAAGTGAACAAAAGCCCTTTTGTTTGAAATCCATTCATGCTGCCATTTTAAGGGTGGCAGTACAGCAATCCATGAAATAATACTGACGGGACTTTGAGCTAAAGCTTTTGTTGAAATAAAAATAGGCATTTGTGAAAAAGAATACTATGTCATTCTTAAAATGTTAAAACGTTAATGAATGACTCGTCCAACTGATTAACTTGCAGCCATCAGTAGTTCATGGATGGAGCTATGTCGAAACACAACACTCAAGAGCAATACGCTTGGCCGGTTGAGGAAACCTGCAGGGGTAGACAGAGGGTTCTGACCGCACAGTTGAGTGGAGCTTGCTTGCTGCTATAGTTTTCAGTCTTTGCCGATGTGCACGGTTACTTGACATGGTTATGCGGATTTTATCATTCATTTTATAGCTAGGTATATGTGCAAACAGTCATTATTATAACTTTACAATGTGAAAACCCTAATTCAAGGACGTACTGCTGTCTACTTTCCGGTCAACTGATTGCAGCTAGAAAAGGTTAGTGGAAGGAGATATGACTAGCTAACATGTATCGAATCAGCTGACTGTATGTGAACAGGGAAATTATGATGTAATTTTTTACGCATGTGAATTTTTTTCTTTTTCAGCCGCCAGGAGTTATATAATAGGCTTCCGAATGCCCTACATGTTAGCTAGCCAAGGTAGGCTATGCGCTAGTTAGCAAAATGATAATATCAGCTTCACCTGGAGCAAATGTGTGTTTCATGAAAGCTTTCTCACACGGCCCCTGTTCAAAAAAGATGTGTCCAACAACATGTAGATTTACTGTTGTTTTTGGTGCATTTCGCATTTTTATTATAATAAAAACACCGGGTCGTCTAAGGGAACTACACGTCCCATAGCTCTACACTATTACTTCGGCTCGGGGCTTCCCCTTCCTTGTACCAAGCGCAAGCGCAATTCAAAGAGGAATGCGGACCTCGAAGCTCACAGAACAGTAATAAAGAAGGCAGGCAGAGAAGCCTTAAAAAGGAAATATGTCGAAAGCTCAAATACAGGCAAATTCCTCCTCGGGGGCTACAGCCACCGCTGGACCTTCTTCTTCTTCCTCTTCCTCGTCGGCAGGCGGCTCGACGTCTCCCGCTAACGTACTGCACGTACAGCCCGAAAAACCGCAGCACTACACGTACGTAGCTAACACACCCTCACGTGCGCTGACACGCATAGGCCATAGTAGAACACCTGACGTGGCTAGTGAGCAGAAGTTAGTTAGCTGTCCATAGCTAACTGTTCGGACCTGATCCGCGTTGTTTAAAGAGGTCTATTCCGATTCCTACTAACCCACACCGACCCAGAGTAGTTGAGGCCTAATGAGAATTTGCATTTGGTTCAGCCCAAAAAGTAGGTCGTGGGTGAATCCGTGATATGGAGTGGGTTTGTTCTCCGTGATGAACTTGACATCATTAGTGCATGGAAATATTTATATTGTTGTATGACTACAAGTTTATAGTTCTTTCTCAGTCTACAAGACGGCTGTGATAATGGTTAGAAGACAGCAGGACTGAAGTTTCAGAGTTTTGGTATTTTGTATTTCCCTGGCATATGTTGATGAGATGAGAAATATATAGACTACCATACTTTTTCGCGGGTTATTAACAATTAACGGTTTGAGAGCATGTAGTCTAAAATATGAGCGCATTGGGGAGGGGACACAGTCTAATAAATAAGTCTGTCTGTAAAAGTATCTCATTGTGGCCATATGGGCAGACAATGTCTTGGCTGTCTGTCATATGCTTTTATATTTTCCCTGTATTATAGATAGACTACCCTTAAAAGTTAAGACACATTCACAGAGTTCTTTGTATAATATTTAATTCTTTATTTATTTATTGCATATGGTATATGAAAATGAACACATACGAAAATTAAAGGGACAGTTAACTTTCTGGTATTTTGTGGATACTGTTTTAATTTTATTGTATGTTTTCAGTTGCCCCAGACAGTTTTTGTGTGTGATGAAAGCTCTTTAGATAAGTGTCTGACGATATGTCTGATTTACAGTGGCAGGTATGTTGTTGTACAAGCTGCTTTGGAGTGACTTGAATTGTGTTTGCTTGCTTTAGACCGGGAACCCCAAATGCCTGATAGCTGTCACTGCAGGTCACCCGAAAAAATATTTCACACTCAAAAATTGTCTGGGCCAACATACGTAAAATTGAATGTATAAATGTACTTTGTAAATGACAGATTATTGCACAAGCATTAAAGAATGGTTGAAGGTTATACGAGGTTAACATTGATCCTGGCCTTTCATTCCTTCTCCTCATCCCTGTCTTTTTCTCTCTCTCTGTCAGGTACCTGAAGGAGTTCCGCACCGAGCAGTGTCCTCTTTTTGTACAGCACAAGTGCACACAGCACCGCCCCTTTGCCTGTTTCCACTGGCATTTCCTGAACCAGCGCCGTCGGCGACCTGTCAGGCGTCGCGACGGCACCTTCAACTACAGCCCAGACGTGTACTGCACCAAATACGACGAGGGAACAGGCACCTGCCCGGACGGAGACGAGTGAGTCAAGGGTGGGATGAGGTCGCACCTCATGAAATATTTTTTGGATGGCAGGGTGAGATTAGGTGGGTGATGCTGAATTGTTCATAAGTATTTATTGACTTAGGTTTGAACACATGTCTCTTTTTTATGGAAAAAAAAAAACTTGTAGGAGGCCTTCCAGAAAAGGTCAAGGAGCTGAAAATGTAGAATGGATACTTCCCCATCTGTTGTTGTTTCTCATGTCATGCTTTTCTCTCTGTTCCTGTTTTACCTGTCAATTGCAGGTTATTTTCCCATAAAGTAATCTGTCAAAATATTCAGTAAGATACCTTTCAGAAAGTTAAATACAAATACATATTTGTATTGAATACCATAATGAACTGTTATAAGTGCCGTTGAGCTGTATAGATGAAAAGACTGTGTTCATTTGATTAAGAGATCAATTATCATGTTTTACATCAAGCCAACTTGAACCGGTGCAGAGGTCATTGTGACCTGACCCTTAGCAGTAAAAGGCTAATGGATAGCAGTAAAATGGTACTCAAATGGCACTGGATGGAACCATCTTTCCACATGTAGAATCCTGAATGCATTCTAAATTCCACCCTGTGAGACAAATGGAAGTAGAAATAGCAGCAGAGCACACAACAGTCCTAAAAATGTTCTTAGCTTCACTTTCGTTATTTTCTTTATTGGCATGATTGGAAGTTACATGAGTTTTTGTTTTCTCTTCAAAAATATAAGAAAACAACCATTCTTATACTATTCAAATT
Organism: Anguilla anguilla; assembly: GCF_013347855.1. Classification (NCBI taxonomy): domain Eukaryota; kingdom Metazoa; phylum Chordata; class Actinopteri; order Anguilliformes; family Anguillidae; genus Anguilla; species Anguilla anguilla. The sequence continues at coordinate 57,689,453 of NC_049202.1, read as the reverse complement.
ATTTTCGTCTGCCACACTTCCAGAGAGGACCCATCAGGACTGTGTGGGTTCATGTAATTTGTCATTACATCATTACGTTTTCATTAGTTGGCTTGATGTACTGGAGTCTCAATGCACTAAGCAAATCATCACACTATTACAAGAAGTTTTTGGGTCCTGGGTGAAGAGGTGATATGACTTGCTTTAATATCCAGCGTGGTGAGATCTGTAAGCCCTCCTCAAAGAAACAGCAGCTTTATTCCGATTGTTACATTTACTTTGCACATTTAGAAATATTGATGTAAGTTTCCTTTGTGTGTAATTGAACCTTGAGAGGTCATACAGATGAATATTTAAACCTCTTTTGTAACTCCTGAAGCTCAAGCCTGTTTGCTTTGCTGCTTTTTGTGTTGTCAGATGCCCTTTCTTGCACCGGACCGCAGGGGACACTGAGCGGCGGTATCACCTCCGCTACTACAAAACGGGCTCCTGCATCCACGAGACCGACGGCAAGGGGCACTGCAGCAAGAACGGGCCGCACTGCGCCTTCGCCCACGGGTCCCACGACCTGCGCTGCCCTGTCTATGACATCAGGTGCGGCCCGCCGCCCAGCCGCCGCGGCTGTGCTTTCACAGGAGCGCTGCACGGTGCTTCATTTCAATTCAGATGGTCAAAGTGAGTGATGAAATGTGTCTTCACCAGGGAGGTGCAGGTGATGGAGGCCCAGGCTGGCCCGGGGGCTGCGGAGGGCGGCGGTGGGGAGGGGCAGTCCGGACTCGCGGCCAGCACCGCGCTCATCGAGAAGATCCTGAGCGAGGAGCCGCGCTGGCAAGGTGTGCTGTAGCATTACCCGCATTCGTCCAGTGGTTGTAGCACAGCATGCAGGCACGTACATACACTCACATACATACACCCACATATACTCAGCTGGTCACTGTTTGTGTTGTGTTTGTGTAACCTGGGGAACGGCGTGTGAAGATACTCTGAGCATTCTGAGCTCTGTTCTTCTGGTCATAGATAACAGCTACGTGCTGTCCCACTATAAGACCGAGCTGTGCAAAAAGCCGCCACGTCTCTGTCGTCAAGGTTACGCCTGTCCCTATTACCACAATAGCAAGGACCGCCGGCGCAGCCCTCACAAGCACAAGTACAGGTAAAGCACAGCAACACCTGCCTCAGCGATGGTCAGCTTTATAGCACATTGCTGCTTGAACATGAAGAATGATTGATGAAAAGCATTTTCATCAGTATGATTGTAATGCATGTGAAAAATTAATTTCAGCACAGTGGAAAAAAAACATTGAAAATACTTTACATATGTATAAGAGTAAGTATCCAGAGGTATGCCAGTTTCAGTTTTGTGTGTGTGGCATGTGTTATATCATATTATTAACTGGTTAGCTCATTTCTGCTCTCTTAGTATAAAGAGCATTATAATTATACTGACATGAGGACAGAAGAGCAGGATTTGTAACGGTTGTGAGGTGAGGTGTTGAGGTGAGCTGTGCTTGTCCCCTGCAGAGCACTGCCCTGTCCTGCGGTGAAGCACAGCGACGAGTGGGGTGACCCCAGCAAGTGTGAGAGCGGAGAGGGCTGCCAGTACTGCCACACCCGCACTGAGCAGCAGTTCCACCCGGAGGTACTTCCCCCCACCCCCACTCTAAACACACCAGCGCCACACTGTCACAGCCATTTTTAGAGCTCGCAGTAGAGCAGAAAGTGCCAGAGCTGTGATCGGAATTATGATTGAATTATGTTGCACCAGTTAGAGTTACTGTACGATAGGTGTTCATTTTCGCTGATGTCTGCCGCCTGCTGCTCCTGCTGATGCAGTCGTCCTTCCTCTTCCTCTTCTGCAGATCTACCAGTCCACAAAGTGCAATGACATGCAGCAGAGTGGCAGCTGTCCCAGGGGCCCCTTCTGCGCCTTTGCTCATCTGGACCGTAAGCCTTCGCCTCTCCCTCCTTCCTTCCCTCCCTCCCTCCCTCCCTCCCTCCCTCCCTCCCTCCTTCCCTCCCTCCCTCCCTCCCTCTGTCTTCTGTCCATGTTTGTTCTATCTCATCCCCAGCCCCATTTCTCTCTGTCCCTGTCTGTTTCTCTTGCCCATTTGATGCTGGTTGTCTGTGAAATTTTGCCGTCTCTCAGTATTTTGTGTTTGCCTTGTGGTGTCCCATGCAGAGTCTAGCATTAGCGACGACCTCCAGCAGCCGTTCCCAAACCCCAGCTCGCCCCTCCCCTCGGGGTCCATGGCAGATGAGTCAGGGCAGAGAAGTCCCAGCAGCCCCCACGGCCGCTTTGGGGGCGCGTCCTTCACCCCTTCCAGCGGTGTGTGCATAGCAGAGCAAGGACTGCTGGGAAGGGTACTGTGTGAGGAGTCCTCCAGTTTAGATGCCTCCCTGTCACCCTGGGCAGGAGAAGGGGGCTATGGGCGTGCTCCAGGGTTCGAGAGAGAAGACCAGGTGAGGGAAATTATTGGTTAATTGATAGCTGACTATGGAGTAAGTGTGCTTTGAGTGTGCTGGGGACTGCTTGGAAATAGCATGGTCTTTTGATTGTACTATTACACAGGCAAAACTGAAGACGCTGTCTATGGAACAACGCAGCCGGGACATGGCTCAGATGCACAGCAAGCAGGTAAATGCTCACGTTGCTGCCTTCTATATTACACCTGTGCCCAGGAGTCGTCAGCAGCCATTACGGCTCTGTAGTTTGACATACCTGCTTCTAGAGCAGCACCAGTAGTGCGGCAGAACCAATGTTTACAGGTCCCAGAAGCGCCTTACTGATCTCTGTCTGTGTGTTCAGGATCTGCTGGTCTTCCTCCCAGTGGGCAGTCCCCTCAGCATGTCCTCCAGCGTGCCCTCCAGCCTGGCTGCCACGCCTCCTAGCCCCGCCCCTCCTGGCCCCTCCCCAGGCATGAACGCCAATGCGCTGCCCTTCTACCCTACCAGCGACACTGTGGAGTCTGTCGTGGGTGAGTTGTTCCTGGGCGCATTATGAACATCCTCAATGTACTGCCATTTGATATACAGTAATTCATTTAAACACATGTATTGTGCACACAGATCTCGGATTGCATCATCCCAGGAGATATTATGTACATCGGCCTTGATGCTACAAAGGCTTGAAACTAAATTACAGTCTATAACTGTCTTCCCTGTTATGCTTGTGTCTGACAGAGTCTGCCCTGGATGACTTGGATCTGAATGACTTTGGTGTGTCTGCTCTGGAGAAGAGCCTTGACAGCAGCACTGGAGTGTCCAGTGTTGGGGTCATGTTGGGTGAGACTCATTTTTACACTCAGTCCACATTCCCCCACACTCTCCCTTAATTGATCATTTTACGTGTCTTTTGAGCAATTACAAATCAGAACCTGACATTATGTGTTATCGTTTGTCCCATAGGGGGGAGCCAGCTACAAAGCTCAGCGCCGGTCAACATTCCCGGCTCGTTCAGCAGTTCCGGGCCATTCCGCTCACCCTCACCATCCCCACCAATCAGAGCTCTTCCTTCCCCCTTCCTCTCTGCTCACCTGCCACAGTCCAGCCAATCAGAGGGCAGCTTTCTGGGGCCGTCACACAGCTCACTGGGTCGGTTGGATCATTTAGAGATTGCTTGTGCAATTTAAATTAAGATTGTTCAGTGGTTTTTAATCAAATTAGCAAAACCTGTAGTTAGGCAACCGTCACAGCAGGAGCGCTTTGTAGACCCAAGCCCAGAGCAATGATATAGTAACTCATTTTTTATAGACAGCAGTTCAGTCACAAATAACTGGATAATAATTTAGATTTTAAGCACTAATCTGAAATAAATGTCTACTAATTTCCAGGTAAAAATAAATGTTAAAATGACTGATGAAGAACATATTGTGGTGAGAGGTACATTCTATTTCTGTGTTCAATTCTGAGGTCTGCAGCTGACATTTTATTGTTGAGGAAACGCAAGTCTTTGGTTCTCTGTAAGCTGAGTGATGGACTGATTCACCACAATGCAGGAAAGGATAAAAAAATAGTGATGAAGGAGACCTGTTGCTCTGAATGTAGTGAACCTGGGTGAAGATTGTGGCCTCTGCAGTGTGTAACCAATAGCAGCTCATACTGTTCTGTTCAGAAAGAACCTGTGGGAGTAAGGGTAGCTGGAAGCTGCCACAGAACATGCAGTCAGTCATCCAGTACCGGCAGGGTGTCAGGCCAGCCGCCGGCAGCATGGTCTGTGAGGAGTGTGACCGTGCTGCTCTGTCCCGCAGGCCTGAACGGGATGAGCAGCAGCATCTGGGAGCACTTCCCCCCGGGGCAGGGCTCTCCCGGCACGCCCCCCGCCCTGCTCTCCTCGGGACTGTGCGTGGAGACGGCCCGGCTCAAGCAGGAGGTGGAGGAGGCGCACAGGGTGCTGAAGCACTGGGACCACAGCTGGAGGCAGATGGCCCAGGTCAGAGAGGGAGGAGGCCGTGCGAGTGTCTGCGTGTCACTTTGTGGCTGTAGCAGTGGGCAGATTCAGTGTGAATGCCCTCTGTCTTTCTAAGATGAGTTTTGTAAGATGTGCTCTTCCTGCCTCCCTCGCAGTCGTGGGCGGTGCTGAAGGCCGATGCCGAGGAGTCGCGGGTGCTGGCGGGCCGGTTGGCCGTGGAGGCGGAGCGGGCGCGGCAGGCGGAGGAGGACGCGCAGCGGCAGGCCACCCTGCTGGAGGAGGCGCTGGAGAGTCTACGGTCGGGGGAGAACCCCCACCTCTCCCTCCACCACCTGCAGCTGCTGCACCGCCTGCCACTGGAGGCCATCTGCAGTCTGCAGGCCCAGCTCTGCACCTGCCTGCACACGGTGGAGCAGGTAATGCCCACCACACCGCACCGCACACCTGCACACAGTGGGGCAGGTAACGCCCACCACACCACACACCTGCGCACGGTGGAGCTGGTAACGCCCCCCGCACCGCGCACTTGCACACGGTGGAGCAGGTAACGCCCACCACACTACACACCTGCACACAATGGAGCAGGTAACGCCCCCCGCACCGCACACTTGCACACGGTGGAGCAGGTAACGCCCACCACACCGCACACCGACACACCCGCACATGGTGGAGCAGGTAACGCCCACCACACCAGCACATCTGCACAGCAAGAGCTGCATCCTGGGACGTTCCACTGTCCACTGTGAACATGATCACTAGGGTTTGATTTAAGAGCTGTTAAGTGCATATTTCAGACTAGAGGAAGAACTTCCAAAACTTCCAGAGGATTTAGCTGGCTGTTGTGACTTCTTATCACAAGCCATTCATGAGGACTAACATAACTGTTACCTTAAGGGAGAACTGCAGACTCCCTGCTGTCTGTCTGAATCACATTCCCTCCTCACCCTCTCTCTCCTGCTCCATCCCTCTCTCAGGCAGTATTCAGGAAGCAGAGACTGTGCTGTCTGGTGTGTGGTGAGCAGGGCTCGGTGTCCCTACCGTGTCAACATGGGCTCCTATGTGAGGGCTGTGCCGGTTCCTCAGAGTGTCCCCTGTGCACAGAGCACCAACAGACCCTGGGCCTGCCCTCCTGACTCCGCCCCTGCCGGGCCACCTGTCCCACTGGAGCCAAGCCCCGCCTCCACTGCCGTCCTTAGAGGAAGCCTGCCCCGCCCCAGTGCCAGCAAAACCGCACTCTGCCCCACTTCACCTCCAGTGGAGTCCAGCCTTCCCCCATTTCTCAAAAAAGAAATGTTTAACAGAAAATACCCTTGTCTCCTTCTATGTTCTACTTACCTTTCAATTTTTCACTTTTTGTTGGTCCTGGCACAAGATTGTAAAAAGAAACTGACAAAATCAGTAATAGTGCTAAAGAAAAGTACAATGATAGCAAGTATACAGATCTCCCAGTAGAACTGGTTGTTTTAAACCATCTCAGGTTTATCAGTTTGTTTCATTACCTATGTATGCCAATAGGACAATGGGAACATGGCAACAAAGAAAGCAGACCTAGAATATTCAATCATTGTGTATATTTTTCATTTAAAATGAAGGTTTCTTTAACTATTCACACCGAACTGTATTCTCAAACAGACATTTTCTGTTTTTTAATAATGTTTTTGGACTTGCAGACATAAAACATTGTAATTATTTTGGTATTCAGTATCTTCAGTTGTCGAATATTGTTAAATGATTTAATATCTTTCCACTACAGAGAGGTAAGAGCCTCTTGCAGAAAGCAGTGGCTAGCTTGTGTGAGCTGCAGTGTTTTCGGGCAGGTTCCAGGGTGCAGGGGGAGGGGGTTTGCCTTGGTCCTTGGTGCAACACTGTGGGTGCAGTCACCACCACCTGCTCTGGAATTATTGAACAAAAAGCATTTCTTTTTTTGTTTTTGTATTGGAAAATAAACAAATGTATATTTTTGGATTAAGCAATCCGTGTGGTTTTATTTTAAGGTGAGAGCTGCTTCTTAGTGGCATGCTTTACACTGTGTTCTGTGAGACCAAGTCTGGAAGAACACCTGTTTACAATGATGTTTACAGTCAATGTCAATGAAATTTTTTATTGTACACACAATTGAAAGTTTTAACACTGATGTAGTTCCAGTAGTATATAGTTTGAGGAATACGCTAGTATATATATATTCACCTATCAATAATGAAAAAAGACATAAGACACTTCATAATCTACATCCTAAAGGAACATATAAAGTGGTCCCTGATTGGCTTCTGTTATATATACTTATGGTGCGCTGGGCTCAGAGTCTGCTGTGTCAACAAGGGCTCCTGTGGGGAAGCTGGAACTCCCCCGTGTTCGTTAGAAAGCCGTTCTCCATACCGAAGAACCGCTGCAGCGTGGTCTTATTACGATTTACAAAAAATAATGCTAGTTTGGGGGGGTACTGGAAGTAATTCATTAAATTAAAATATCTTCAGGCTTCACAATCAAAATATAGGCTGTTAAGGACTGCATTAAAAAGAATAGGGCTTTGTCCTTGTCCCATGGCACAAAGGCAGCAGTGGCTGGTTTGTGGGTCACATGACCAGAGCAGCCATACAGGCTGGCTGTGCAGCACATCGCTTTGCTCTCACCAGCCAGACAGGTCACATGGGCAGACGAATACCGTCTGTCACCATGGCAATCTGCAATGTAAGAACGGTGCACTGCTAGAAATGTTCTTAAAAAGCATTGAAAAGACACATTAGAGACAATTAAGAATGCTGTGTAAAGAAGTCTATGGTGTGTCTTCCCGTTGTTTTCCCTCTCTCCTTTTCCTCATTCACACCTCCTGAGACATCTTCTCTCTCTGTCTGCGCAGCTTAACAAAAGCTTGCGCCTCGCGGTCGTCCTTCCTGGTCTCCAGCAGTTTCAGGATAGCGTCCGCTGGGAACAGACAGATCTCTGTTACACTCTCTGTTATTCAGACACATCTGAATATATTCACATATATGCTTTGTGTTTGGGTTCAAGTGATTTATTCTGGTTCAGCACTAACACAGGCAGATGTGTTTATTGGTACTCCAGTGTAAGGGGAAGTCATAATTACATTACTTATGATGAACTGACTTGTTCAGCCTGTAGAAAAGTGGAGACTACTGCTGTGTCCAAGGGGTAAGAGGAGAGGAGTGGCGTACCATTGGGTTTAGGGTGCATGAGGGGCAGTCGGATCTGAGCGGAGGAGGTACGATTCTGCTGGTCTTGGGGTCCCCCGCCACCCACCCCTGGCACGGCCCGCAGGGACAGGAAGGCCTCGCCCTCAAAGTCGTCGCTGCGGAGGGTGTCATGGTCCAGCACCGTCACCACCAGGGACGCCCCTGCCGCATTGCACTGCTCTGCTGACACCAGGCTGTCAGGGAGGAAGTTAAAAGCAGGTGCCGTCATTAACATCCTTCAGGATTAGCAATGACATTCTCTGTGCTCTAACATTCCAGTCACATTTTGTTAAGAGGTATTTATATTTTTTGTATATTCTCATGAAAAGCTGCAAGCTGTAAGCCAGTAATGGTGTTGGAGTGGAGTTGCTGTGAAAGGCTGGAAGGGGTGTCCTTGTGCCGGGCTGGTGGACTGACGTACAAGTCAAAGGCCTCCTCAAAGAGCGGGTTGAGTTCACGCTTCTTGATCTGTGTGCAGCGGGTCTCCACCTCAGGGAACAGGTATCTCGGTTCCAGGGAGAGCTGAACAAACGGGTCACTGGAGCCTGATGGATACAGATGAAATCAAATCAGTAAATACTGACTGCTCCTGACTGCCCTCTACTGCCCGGCTTAGTTATAGTTCACACCATGGAGATAAAATATATTGCCTAACAACACACTAAACACACAAAGAAAATATGGTAACGCACCCAATGCATGCAATTCACAAAAGTCTCCAAAGGATCTCCAGAAGAATCATAAGACACACATTAACCTCAGGTGCTGTACATGAGTATCATGTATTTAGATACCACAACAACAACAGCAACAGCAGGAATAGCTATAAATATGCTTTTCCTCCCTTCTCACCATTGGAGTCCATGGGGAGGAGGTTGACAGCATTGAGGACCTCTATGTGGAGCCGCTGGTCTGACCTGCTATAGGAGCCAATCAAAGTGACTGCTCCATACTTCTCTCCACTATACACCTTCTGTAAAAGAACAGCAGAGTCGGCCTCACAGTATTCTGTCAGGCAACGGCACCCTTTTGTGGTTTGATGAGACGTCTCCCATTGTCTCCCTCTTACCTGTTCCAACACCTTTCCTTCCAGAAACTTCTCAATCAGCTGCTTGCTGTTTAGAGAGTTCTGCACCAAGTGAGCATTTAGCCTCTGAGAAGCAGGGAGGAGTGGGATGAGGAAAGTGAAGGAACACTCAGTTATTCACATATGTACTGCATTTTCAAATGCCTGGTGAAGAATGTCCAAGATATACTCTTATTCTTAAATATCCTTAAAAGAACTGTCACACAGAGCTTCACAGATCTTTATATAAGCCATATTAATTAATTGCTCCTGACAGGATGAGAGAAATGCAGAAACATAAATGTATAAAAAACCGAATGCATAAAATGCGCTTTCGGTTCAGTCTTGGCAACCAAAGTTAAAAACTGCCTAATCTCTTTATGGAACTGTTCCACAAAATTAAACCAACTGCAGAGAAAATGTAACATTCTGGAATAAGAGCAGGTATTAATAGCAGAATCAGGTGAAAGCAGACACAGGATCCAGGATAAAGCAGGTCCTGTGTTATAGCCAGTGACTGAGCTTCTGTAATGTTTAGTGTAATGTTCGCCATTCTACCATCAAAAACATCCTTTTCACTTCTTCTCTTCTTATGCGCTCTCCACTTCCCATTCTGAAAGGTCACAAGTGGGGACCTATGAGCTGTGGGGCACCGCCACCTCACCTTGTACTCATCGGTGTGAAGTGTGTCCAGCGGCAAGCCGTTCCCCTCGGCGTGGAAGCTTTGCTCCAAACACTATAATCAGCATACAACAGAACATCAGCGCTCCATCCATCCACACACAGTCACATACTTACACAGCCACAACGAAAACAGCCTCGTATCCAATGCAAACAAAAGAAGAAAACAAAAATGAAAGACCGCTACTGCTTGGGCTGTTTTTCTTTTGGGAGCATCAGCCAGTGTGGGAGGTAAATAGAGAGAGGGAAAAGAGGGAGTAGGAAGGGGAGAAAGGAAGAGAGATACAGAAGGAACAAAGTAGAGCAAGGCCACAAGGAGGAGGGAGAAAGAGAGAAAGGAGAACAGTGGGAAAGATAAGGGGAGGCCGAGAAAGAGAGAAGGGAGACTGAATTGCTTCCTGTAATAATGGAAGCACTAACCTGCAGTGTGTAGTGCAGTTTCTGATAGAACTGCATCACCCCACTCTGCTGGCGAGATACTTGGTCCAGGACCTGAACAGAGCTGGTCCACAGCACGGCCAACATGCTGGACAGAACAGGCAGGGAACAAATGAGGGAAGAGGCATTGGCACACTGCCTACCATACACACCTACTTGTCAGATGCCAGAGGACACTGACTGACCAGCCAATAGACAATGACACGCACTGGTGCACCTGTACCTGTTGAAATTTTCCTGGACCAGGTTCTCGTTCATATACTGCAGCTCTTTCTCCAGATAGCGCATTAAAGGAACCACCGCCTGGCACACAACAATCAGAGTAAGGGTGAAAGAGAGCAGCCATTAACATTCACACTTAGACATCTTCACCTTGTTTAATATCTTGCGGTGCATGCAATCATTCTAATTCTGAGCCATATTGTGGTATTGATGGTGCGTGCGGCTACATCACAAGGATACTTGAGAAAAAAAAAATGCATGACATGCAATGCAATTAATTGTCTGAATGCTGCTGTCAGTTCTGCAGGAATAAGGTTTATACAGGGTGTGTAGCTTATACATTTCCCACAGAATCTGCAGCACAGTCTACAATAGTGCACTGACAGTGGCTACCACACGATTTCTTACATCTTCAGTGGACCGGCTGGCGGACCTCTGCTGACTGGCCATGTTGAGCACATGCTTCTCAATGTCTGCTCGCATCTGAGGGAGAAAGGGGACACAAACATACCAGTCCCTTCAGGAAAGACATTAAGGGGCCCAAGAGGCATTTCCTCAAAGGTTGTGAATTGTAAAAAAAACAACTTTTTAATGGATTTCAAAAAATGCATTAAATTCATATGCTAGGTTTAGGAGGTCAACTCAAATTTGTGGACTTTCTGGTTAAGGGGGGTTATTGCTTTCTGCAGTCCCTGAATTGTACCTTCTTCCCCAGCGTCTCCAAGGCAGAACGGATCTCTCGGGTTAAAACCCCCTGTGTGTGCTGCAGCTGGGAAGGCAAAGTGTTGTGGAACTGGCCCTCTCCAATCACGCTGCTCGTGCGACTGCGTAGCTCTGCCCAGTTGAGCTGCTGAGGAAGTCTGTTCAGCACAGTGCGGAGGTGTTCCAGATCATTCACCACCACGCACAGCTAGAAAAAGAGGGTGAGACAGCTTATAAAAAACCTCTCCTGAAACTGGATATAATTAAATCCCTTGATGCACTTTACAGTTTCATGCTGCTGACACAGCACGCTGATATTTCTGAGAGCGTTTTTGTAGCTGTGCTAATAATATGGGTCCAGAACAGCTTGGAATAACATCGGAAATGGAAATGTCCCACTTGCCCCATTCATCCTGCTCACCTTGTTGACAGAGCTGCCATGGTCTGAGTTTTCGGACAGGGCCTGCACCCGTTGCTTTAGCATGTGACAATATGTCACTGCAATCTTACAGATGTCCTGAAAAGGTGCAAGCAGAGTGCCGGGTGTTAGCCTCTGATTCAGGTACTCCTGGACTAACAGTACAGTGCAGCATTAGCAGTAACAGCCATATTGAAGCCATGATAGCCATGAAACCCGAGTCCCAGGGTACCTCAGTGAGTTTGACCATGAGCATGAAGCCTTCCTCTGGGTCTGGCCAGCTAAGCTGCTCCCACAGCTGACAGATGGGGTGCAGACAGGCAGCCAGGTCCACCGCAGAAGTGCTGTGCTTGACGGGAACTGTGCCATCCAGCAGGGGCTTCAGCTACACGGGAGACCGAAAGGAGGGAGTGCAGAGATGGAGAAAGCGATGAAGAGGATACACAGTATAACAAAGTGGAAGATACAAGGCAGAGAAGAACCGAGGTGATGCAGGTTAGAGTGAAGGGGCAGACCTGGTCCACCTGCACAGCCCTCTGGACTCTCTCCAGGGTGGTGTTGTAGGCCTTGCTCAACCAGAAGGGCAGGGACTCACGGAACCACGCGTGGAAGTTTGCCAGCTTAAGCACGTTTTCCCTGCAAATAACAACCGCAACAACAAAAGCAGCCCCTTTATCGCCTCCGTCAAAACAGCGATAAAATCATTCTGTGTTCAAAGCTGCCATGGGATTTTATTACATTTCCATTTTCACCTCGACTACTATCAGCATTCAAAGGCAAATTGCTGTTTTCACATTTACTGAACCGAAGACTGATTGCTGTGATAAATGTCACCGTGAACTGTGACTAACCTTTTCTGCAGGAAAGCTTTTTGCTTGTGAATGGCCTGCAAGCTGAGGTACAGCTTGAACAGGCTGTTGGCTGTCTCCTGCTCCATCTGGCTCTCGACTCTGCCCAGAGTGTCCTTCACCTCAACAGCCACCTGTACACGGGAAGAAAGAGGGAACAAAACACAGTGGCAGACAGAAAGAGCTGGAGCCATCTTTATCTCAGCCATTTAAATGTAGCTTATCAGGTAAATAGTCACAGAGCTGTTTTTGACAATGTATGCATCTGTGCCACTCACCAAAGAGTCCAGCTCATGGTAGACTATGGTGAACACATCCACTTGCACAGCGCTGGAGGAAGAAACAGGAGACAGACGCTCATGGTGACGAGGCAGGGAAAACTCCCACAGTAATACTGCTGACAAGACAGATGGGTTGAAATGTGTGATTCTCACCTGACAAAAACCTTGTTCCATACGTCCTTACTGAGCCTGACATCATCTTGCACCTCTCCTATTAGCCTGCAGAGGGCGCCCACTGTCTCTGACACATTCTTAGGAGGGAGGGCCGAGGGTCCAGAGAGAGAAAATGCAGGTATAAGGAGAGCAGTAAGAAGTCAGAATGGAATGCTAAAAGCATGTGGAAACATGGCTTGTGTACGATCAGCCGCTCTCTTTACCTTCTTCATGGGCTGGTGGAGACCCTTTTTGAGGCTGAACCACTCTCGTGTGCCCCCCTACAGTAAAACAACACACAGCACACATGCCTTCAGTATTCCCTCCCTCTCTAAACTGTACATGCATACAGAATTGGGCCTTTTCTATGATCTATCTAATCTTACTGAATGTGCTCTCTCTCTCTAGCTTGTTTTTTTCTACCTTTGTCTCTCTCATCACCCTGAAAGGGTATGAAATCAAAAACAGCAACGACAGTCTTCAAGAAGTACATATCACTGACCAGCACAGCATCAGTAACCTCTTGATGTAGGTCAAATTGGGCTGGATTCAGGTTCTGAAAGGCCCGTGTCTTGCAGATCTGGACCAGAACCCTTATCACAGAAAGAAAAAGTAATGGAACATCAGCCAATTATTAGTTTATTCTTCATAGGAAGGTATGACATCATCACATATACACAAACACAAAGTTATGAGTATTTGGACAGTGACATAATTTTTGTTGTTCTCTGTACTCCATCACATTGGATTTGAATTACAGCCCTTTTTATACATAGTCCCCACATTTTAGGGACTACCATAAATCGAAGGCTACACCTATCCTCTGTAGTACAGAACCAAAACAACAATTATGTCACTGTCCAAATACTTATGGACTGAGCTATACATGACAGCATATATGCGTGCCGGGAGACGCTTTTGCACATTTTCACCTGAGGAGAGTGTGAAGACGTGGGGTAGCGCTGGGGGTTGGGGGGAAGATGTCTCTGTACTTGGACACCAGACACAGGCCGTACTGCAGGAAGTCATGCAGAGAGTCCCCCAGTTCCTGTTTCTGCACACATAAGAACACACAAACCCAGACGGTTATGCTGTACACTGCCACACGCTTATTAAACAAGAAAAAACGAAATAGTTCATGTTTACATGGCCCCAATTACAATAACTACATATATAGTACATGTATTTCAAATGTATTAGGCCGCCTGTGTTTTTTTCTTGTTGTTTTTTTTTTTACTTTAGGTAGAAAAGAACTAGAGCTAACCCTAACCCAAACCCTTCCTGTATTTGTGGTGCAGCTTTATGCTGGTTTCTCTTGATAGACAACACAAGATATTTGTCTTTCCGATCTTCTGTTAAAGTTCTGCTGATCGGCCAGAACTTTCTGAGTGTGTACTGAACACTGAACCTGCAAATAACTCCTTCTTTGCTATATTTCTTACAACTTTAGTGCCTATTTTACTTGCGCTACAGGCTAAAGTTATTAGGGTACCTGGGGTTTTAAAAAAACTTAAGGTAGCAATTTAATTATCTCTCAACCTCCCTCCCACCCCTCCGCCTCCCATTTTGCAAAATAATTAATTTAATTGTAATAAAAGCCAAAGGTGGCTATTTCAAGGAAAGTAATGTCTAAGATTACTTTTATATAAAACTTATCATTTTGTGTTATTGTAGGTAGAAATAAAATAAAAATGTATGTAATTTGTATGTGGTTTGTTATCCAATAAATGTGCATATGTAAACTGAATTCTTCTCTACCTAAAGTTAAAAAATAAACAAAAACTACAGGTGGTCTAATACTTTTGGCATGTTCTCTATATTTTTACAACCAACATTTATCCTCTGTTTTGATATTTTCTCTAAATTTGAATCACCCAGTCATAGTTGTAGGCATAGAACCTCTAGCCACATTTAACACTACTAAGGATTAGATTCCAGTCCATGGGGCAAAAAGCATCAGTGCACAAATGTATTTGTTAGACATCCCACCCAGAAGGCCATGATAATCAAAACTGTAATAATTATAAATACAGGTTCTGGTTAAATAGAAGCAACTGATGACCAGTCCAGTATTAGTCAGACCAACATCAAAAAATTACCTGCTGATAAGGGAGTTCCTGTTGGCCCCAATGGTACTCTATACTTGTGAGCTGCTGAAACAGTACTGTAGAGTCCAGCTCTAAACTCTGGTACAGTTTACTGTACACCACCCACTTCCTGCACAGACACACACCCAAACACACACAAGCCTCAGAAACGTAAGGGTAATAGCTGAATACGGACAAGCAAATTAAAAAAGACATTCACAAAGCATAGCAGTATTACAATGTGCAATAATTATCAACATCATCAGACACATTTTTATCAACAGACACATTTATTAAGTATCCCCATTACTGATCCGAATGTTTTCAACGTGGTTTTTTGTGAGTGTGAAGGAGACTTACGACAAGTCTTGCAGGAAAGGTGAGAGGTCATTCTGTGTAGCATACAGCTCCAGCAGGGTCTGACCCTCCCGACACAGTTCTCCCTTCCAGGTGCCACTACCCTGCTGAAGGACAGAGAGAAAATATATTTATTTTTTAAGTTCCACTGCATTGACTGCACTGGTTTACAGTCCTCTGAAAATGACAGATATTACCACGCTGGTCTTGAGAGGATACAGCAGACCTGACTGCTGTAATCTTTATGGGAAGGCTTGGGCTGAAGCCTACCTGCTGCTTGGAGATGTGTGCCTGGACAAACTGCAGCAGGATGCCACAGTAGTTAATATAGGAGGAGCGACCGGCACTCAGGGTCTCGTCTCTCTGTCACAAAGAAACATTCTGTTCCACGAGACATTCAATATACAGGAAGAGCCATGGTGAAACAGAAAAAGTGTGAAATGTGTGCAAAAGGGAAGTTTGCTCGGTTCATATGGCATCGTTACAGCTTTCTGTAATTCTCAGAACACGTGCTTGTTGTGAGACATGTCGATCATCACTCAATGCAACCAGTGCTTAGACTCAAATGCATCTGGACCCAAAATCAAGCTTTGATTGTATATTGTAAAAAGGATAACTACAGTGATACAAAAGCTCATGTTGGCAAGTTAAGTGTGTTGAACTGCCCCCTTGTTCCATAATAACTTGATGGAACAACCCCACTCCCATCCATAGCACTATAACCTCCAATAAAAGGTTAATCTCCTAATCCCCATTGATAAAGGCTTGTGCACTCACATCAACACAGTCTGTCAAAGAGAATGTGCGTGGACCCTTGGTTATATATGCAATCACTGGAGTTTCTGACCTCTTTGTGGATGAACTTGAACTGTAAGTGACATTTTCCTCTGTCAGGGTACGTTTCTGTCCGTGGCTCCAGTATGTACCAGCAGTCCTCTGTACAATGCAGATCCTGGGCAGAGAAGAACATTATACAAACATGCATAGGATGCAGATTCTGGGACCTTATGCTTCTTAGCAAATGTATATATATATAACTAAGGAGCTGCTATATTAGTCTATACTTCTGACACAAAAAGCACTTTTTTTTCATATGGACATGCTTCAAATTATCACAGAGAACAAGCTAACTTTCTTGCACGTGCACGTGCTCACACACACACGCACAGAAATAAAATATTATATATTATTATATTAGTTTATTATTATATATATTATATTATATATATTATTATATTAATCAGATATTACTATTGTAAAAAATATGATGTAGAAGAATTAGGCTCTCAGTACAGAGGAGAAATGTTCATAAACAGAAAACATAATGTCAGTACTAGGATAACATATTTTGAAGACAGATGCATTTTCCATTTTAATTACAATAAAAGGAGAAGACCTGACAAGCTCACACAGAGGCCATACATTATTTTGCTTATTCTACATGCTATGTTTTGATCTTGGACCATAAGCTGACTGACAGCAACAGAACATTTACATAATACATTTGTTATACAAAAAATGTGCTATGTTGATTTTATGTGATGCACGACTGATTCTCTTGCAGTACCTTCAGGTTGAGCACAACATTTCCCAGGAAATCATCCTGGCCCCTGTCCTTCTTTGCCTCTTTGATCATCCTACAGCACAGACAGACATTGTAAAGTGGAAGCATTACACTTTATAAAATAGTACTGCATCTCTTAACACTCATATCTAATTACAGAAAAGCATTTAGAGAAAGGGAGGTAAAGGTTGAAGGTCAGAGACATAATGAGACACTAAAAGAGAATGAGGGAGAGAAACAGTGCACCTCTTAAATCCCTGGAAGTTGGTCTTCATCTCTTCCAGCTTCTGGCCTAAGGACAACTCCTCATCCTTATCCCTAGAGGACCGGGCATGTGAATAACAACATTGTACTATTACATATGCAATCAAATGCATATTCACATATTATCAGTGTCTGGCGTAAATAGGCAGTCAGAATTCCCCTGCATACAGAAACTGAAAAAACAAAAACCACAAATGATAAGAATGACTGAGGAACTAAGCAGTGGACACATTGAGCAGGATGGAGTGGGGAGGACAGAAAGAGATAAAAGGAAAGGTTATAAGTGGAGGAGAGAAGCTAAAGGAGATAGGATGACAAATCAAGAATATGACAGCGCAATGTCAAGTGGGAAAGAGGGGAAAAAACCTGTAAGAGGAAATGGTCACATTTGGTCAGCAGTAGCTCACCACATTTCCATATTGAAGGTTCCACTTTCACAGTCTTTGAATTCCCTGTAAAATAAAACATTGAAAATAAAACGTAAATGCAATTATACATACTGCCATGATACATAAAAAACACAAAAAAATATCATCAAGCACATATGTTTACTGGAGGTATAAAAATGAAGCAAGCAGCGGAAAAAGTGCATTTTTCCAGTGGATGAAACAGACTGCACCCATACAGAGGAAGAAAATACCCTCACATCACAAAAACAAACATGGACCAGTCACATTAAATTAGCAAAATTACTTTAAGATGCTGCACAACACCAAATACGGCTATAACGTGTGATCATTCACCAGTTTATAACGTGTGATCATCCACAGATAACTACTCTGTCTTAACAAGAAAATAAGTCACAAGCTGAAAGCCACAAAGTGAAGAGCAGGCAGACTCACATTATGAAAGTCTGGTTCCAAACGGGGTTGATGGTCTGCTTCTTGATATCCGTTTGATAGATCTCCTCGGCTGGCACCACACCTGTAATCACTGCTTTCCTGGGCTTCGGCTGTGAGCTGCTTCTTTTGCCCCCCTTCTTCTCATGCACAATGGTTAGCAGGCAGTAAGGGTCACTGAAGCCTGACGCAGACATTAAGGAGAATTAGGATGTTCTCTTCCTCTGGTGAATTGGTCAAATGGAATTATCAAAACTGTCAAGTGAGATATACAGACGACTAGAAACGTACCACTAACATCTTTTCCCAGAATGCCCCTAGCCTCCTTCACAGTGACCATCAGACAGTACACTGGAGCCTGAAAGAAGGACAATAGAACAATCAGGAAACTCGTACAGAGGACTAATACATGCTGACTATGGTGTGGATTTAGTCAATTTGTGTTTTTAAAGTAAATAATACTTTCAGTTTTGCTCTTGAGAAACACAGTTTGTCAATTTTTTTCAGCATTTTTGTTAGTTAGTTTATTTTTTTTCTTCTCACCTCCGTGTCCTGCACTTTGTCCAACAAGTTTAAGTGTTCTGTCTCTGTCAGGGAGAAAGCCTACCATTGGAGAGAAAGGAGTCTGCAATGAGCAGCATAAGAGGACAGCGTGTGGAAATGTGGTGAAATGAGTATAGGTGGTTTGCATACTCTTTCAATGAACAACATGAGGAGGAAACTTGTTTCTATGTACATTGTTTATGTAGAGTAGATGAGGCTGCTTCAATGCTTACCTCCCTAATGTACTGATGGAGCTGACTCTCGTCAAACACCTCCTCAGCAACTGGTTTGCCCAGTTTGTGTGCAATCGTATACAGCAATTCTTTATACAGAGGCATTAACTGGAAGGGAGACAATAAGACTGCAGTATCCAACCCCAATAAGGAAAAAAAGAAACAAAACAATCATGAAAAGACAAGCCAAAGTTGGGGGTTGTTAAGTGTTTTACCTCCTGCTCTTTATGCCTTTTCTCTCTTTCCTCTGGATTCTCATCATCTTTGAAGCCCTGTGTGACAGACATACCAAGACAGATGAGCTGAAAAAATGACTTTAAAAACTATATCCCTACTGAAGAGAAACCAAAAATTTTCAGAAAGAGAATGAGTGCTCTTTACCCTGAAAACACAATGTAGATGTTTTGCTTCCTCAACATTTCATCCATCTTAATGATGAGATCAACTTACCCTCTTGTCCTTTTGCCTCCTCGTCTTCCCCAGTTTACGAGTATGACCTGGAGAGCCTTGCTGAAGTGGAGGGAAGGGAGAGAAAGAAGCCTTGCAGTTCTCTTTCACAAAATAATGAATTGTATTTCCAAAGATTGTGGAGGTTGAACACAATATGAAGATGACTGCTAAATGTACCTGTCTCAGATTGCGCTTTGAATGTCCCCAATCTGAAGACTGAGCCTGCGTGGGATGCAGTGGGTGTCATAATCATAAATTATTCACTCCAAAAGTCCGTTTATTATATTACTAACAGTACATTCGTCTATCTGAGATATCCGTCACTCAAACACACATGCACACGCATGCACACACAGACAAAGACATGCATACACACACATATGCACAGGCACTCAGATGGGCTACAGAACCAAGCTTCTGTAAATTACTTCCTCATTGTCAACTGGAGAAAGTGGGGACAGACGATCACAAGTCCAGTTCCACCCCTGACCTTCTTAAAAATTAAGAGATGAGACACAGTATCCTCGCACACTCCACACCTCAGGAAGGTCCCCCAAGACATCTGATTATCTCACAGTACGATAAACCTCCCTTTCGGGACCTCATCAGAAACAATAGTGTCTTGAAACCCTTGAGCACTGCCACCTAAACAATAAACCAAGACATCGATGTGCATATGACTGGAATTAAAATGGCAGAGAACACAGGACGATCTTCATTTGTTATGGTCAGGAACTCCGTAAAAATAATTCTGGAATGGCTGTTAAGTTTTCATTTCATATTATGCAGATAACTTTCTAAAAAAAATTTTAAGACCAGGGTGGTGACAGCCATGTTCATATACAGTACATACGCATATGCACACTTGCCTGGTCCTGTGGAAGAGGAGCCAAAGTATCCTCTGATGTGGGGAACCCATCCTGAACTGGCACCATGGTTCTGTGTGTAAACCAGGTTTCTATGTCGAATGCTATTTGTAAAAAATCTTATAGTTTAAACACCCCTGAGCACAGTCAGATACTTAGCACTATTGAGCAGGAGCAGGAAGTAACAGTTTCCTGTTACAGAGAGGCAGTAACTGTGACGGTTTCTACCAACAGCCCAACTCTCTCATTTGCTCATAGCGTCAACCTTCTTGGTCAATCCGTCTCTCATGTTTATGCTTGTCTCAGGCCTCAGTATTACTATATTTCCATCCAAATTCAATGCACCTTACTCGTGCCATTTCTTTCTCGGTCACCTTTAATCATCGGCCTTCCTTGCCTGTCTGCTGTGTCAAAATATTTTATTCTCAGTCCCCTGTGCTTTCAGATTAATCACTGAATTGTTTCAGCACCACAAAGCACCATGTATCCTTTATCTTGTTAACTCTGCAGTATTTTAACAGGGAAACTGGACCATACTGTGAGTGTGCATATTACCATTGTGGTAAATATGAGAGAAAGAAGTGTAGCTAGGGTAAACAGAATCAGAGGTTGCAGGGTTGAAGAGATCCAGGAAAATCATTAATCTGGTAAGAATTGGAATCTGTCGAATTACTCTTGCGTACTAGTGTTCACCTCCGTATACATTTGTGAGAAAATCAAGTTCATTCACCAGAATGCTCAGACTGAGAGAGAATTTCACTACTGCAAACTTTAAAAATAAAAGGCTTTCCATTCACTTGTCTAATTGCCTTTATTCCTGATTGTTATTTAAACAATGCCAATAACATTCATTGTTCTTGTGAACAAGGAGAAATACTTAGCAGTGGTTTCATAAGAAATTCAGCTTCAAATCCTTATTGTTTCTCACTGATTTCAATCAAAATATAGTCACATGAAAATACACATATTTGCTGATATTATTGCTACAGTCTAGAGAAAATGTTATTTAGTACAGTTACTCACGTTTTCCTTAATAAACAGGCTAAATGTGAGTACAGAAAATATGACTCAATATAAAATTGAGGAACATGACACATGATCACTGTGTGGTAATATTCACTTTATAGACTTACATAGCAGCCAAACAAGGGTGTGTGACACCCTTGTGCCAGTGATCGTTCAAATGGAATGCTATTTCCTAATATTTCATCTTCATATAAAGGTTTAATTAACAGTGATTCAGCCATTCTCAAAAGTTTAATTAACAGTGACTTTCTTATCTTTGCTTGCCTTTACAGAGTCTCCAGGGGCTTGAACGCCAGTCAAGGCACTTGAGCAAGTACCTGCATCATGGATACATGTGCGATTCCTTGTCATTTTGGCTTACAATAACACCGATCAGTTGGCATTAGAATACACATACCTGACCAGAGTCCAGGTATAGTTCTGGTTAATAATAGTTGTCTTCAATGGAAACATGGCAAGTTACCTGGAGCTGTTGGTTATTTCTGTGCAATACGCGTATATATGTCCATGACTACAACTCCTTGGATGCTGGCTGGTCCCTGCATGTACTATTGGCCCTGATCGGCCCCCTTCTTGTCATGGCCAAAGTACGTTCACATTGTGCCTATCCTCAGCTCACTCCATTGGTTACCAATTGTTATTTGTAAAGTTAGGCATCTGGCGCCACCCTGTGTATTGGGCCTCCAAAACGATAGGTACAAACATAACAATTCTCATTACTATAATAACAAGTGCGTATGTGTTAAAGCAAACGACTAACGTTACATAAATAATAAGGTGAAAACGATGACTGTCTAATAACAATCAAGTAGGTTCTTGTGAGAAAATTCGATTTGGTCCAAACTGACGTCAGGAATGGTGACGCGTCATCCGGGAAGCGCAGGTGCATTTAGCAACAGGGAGAGTGACAAGTTGTGAAACCAGACTCGGAGATCAGTGGCATCTGAAATATTGAGAGTTATTGTGTCTATAATATCTAAGCGCAAGCCGCCATGGCGCTCAACAAGAATAATACACCATCGGGAGGGGTCATCATTAACAATAGCGAAAGGTAAGTTAGTTCGCTACCTAGCTGGTGCTAGCTAACGCGTTAGCTATCATAGGTGAGAATGTACTGGTATTCACATGCATCGGATGAAAGTAGATTCCTTGCATATTCAACCAGTAAATATCTTGTCTATCTAATGTTAACTTGGACTGACTGATATATTTGATAAATATATAGTTGTATGTATCACATCACGGCAGTGTGCCCATTCTCACTGCAAAGTTACGTTCATGAACATGCTGCAGACTACTGATGCCGTTACGTTAACGTTTGTCTAGCTACAAACCTTGGTAACGCTGACTAGCTAGGTTACTAAATATTGCTAGATGCTTGGGATCTGCAGCAACGTAAAAAAAAACTAGTTACGTCGCTTTTTGCTTAGCTTTACGTAGAGCATATTCGGCCTAATTAGCTCGTCGTAGCCAACGTTAGCAAGCCAGGCGTTGTAATTGTGCACCAGGTGTGTTGTGTGTAGCATCAAATGTTGGCTAACAAGCCAGCGAGAATCCCTTTTGACAACGACTAGTAGTAGCTAACGTTGTAAATTTCATCAGAAAGTGGGCCTCCGCAGTATATAATGAATTGTATACTAGGCGCTGTATGCTTTGCAGGTTTTGTAACTTTCCCGAACATTCTGGTGTTGAGGTGGATTAGTTCTTTTCAAATCCGTTTCCCATGAACCCAATGTCGTTAGCTAAAAGACGCAACAGAAGCACGAAGCCAGCATTAGCTGTCTTTTTAGGCAGGTTATACACAGGGTTACTTGCTAACTCGCTAATCTAACTATGTTAAGCAAACACTGTGTCTGGTGTGCAAAATAAATATTGGAAGTGACCGGAGCGGTTTGTTTATTTCTCAGAACAGAAGTATAGATTCCACCTGAATTGTTGGTACTAGTCGAGCAAAAGGAGAGAGAACAAAAGTAAGCTATCATAGCTAAAGTGACATCTTTTAGCTGACCACACGAACACAAGGCCATATGTATTGAGTGATGTAGGCTGATCAACTCTGGTCAAAATTCCAGCTATGACTAGCTGGGATTCCAGGCTGGTTTTAGCTGGCCTGTGGCTGGTCAGATCTGGTTGAGCTGGTAGAGTAAGCTGGTTGCGAAATTGGTGGACTAGCTGAACAGGTGGTCGACCAGCTAAACTAGCTTGAAGTGTGGAAAACACAGCTTACACCAGCTTGACTATAGTACTGGTTAATATATATCGTCTAATGCTGGAACAATTACAGTTACTTGATAAATTTAAGTAAATGTTACAGGTTCTGGACCAACTAACACCAGCTAGAAGTGTCAAAAACACATCTTAAACCAGCTTGACCATTTTAGGCTGGTTTAAACAGGGATTTTCAGTAGTCTAGAGTGCTGGTTAATGTAAGTAGTCTAATGTTTGAACAATTATAGTTACTTAATAAATTTGAATAAATATTATAGTATTACTATGGTGGAATTACTGAATTTATAGGTGATACGGTCAGTTTATTAACAAACACTCATGTCATAAAGTTTAAAGCAATGCTTTAGACTGCATGTTTGTACCTTAGATTTAGTAATACTTACTGATTTGCAAGTCCATTCACTGCTTCAGAATATTGCGTAATCTAATGCTCTGCTGACCTTGCTTCCACCTTATATGGATATCATTATAATTGCCTTGTTTCCTGCTTAATGATGTTTTTTTTGTTGAGAAATATTAGCAGTGCCTTTCAGTTTATCATTAGCTTACAAGTGTAGTCCACAGCCTTCCTAATGACCCATGTATCTGTTCCCTCAGTGTGCTGATGACATATGAAAATGTGGAGCTAGTCTTCTGTGAGGCAGATGGCCTTCCAGAGACATTCAGAAAGAGTAAGAAGGGAAGTGTCTACCTGACCCCATACCGGGTAAGGAGCAGGGATGAGGGGATCGTGCTGTGTATATGAACAGACATGGTACAAAATAAGTGTGGTTTGTGAAGTAAGAAGGTTCCACTGTTTTATGGCTGTGGCTTAGAGATTTCCATTAAGAGAAGATAACTGGGAAAATAGCCGTCCTCTTCACGCTCCAAGTTTGGTCTATTAATGCTTTTCTACACGAGTCATACCAGGTAAAGTCAGGGGCCTTGTGTAGATATATCTGTACTTTTTAACGCAACATGTATGATGTGTTCTCATCTAAGTTTTTCCTTGTATTACAGTTTATTGGGTTGCTCATGTTTTTTATTCTTACTTGGTCTGATGTAATTTCCCCTCCCGGTAAATTATGAAACTTCATACACACTTATACGGCTGATATCTTA
This sequence comes from Anguilla anguilla, assembly GCF_013347855.1. NCBI lineage: Eukaryota > Metazoa > Chordata > Actinopteri > Anguilliformes > Anguillidae > Anguilla > Anguilla anguilla. The sequence goes on along the minus strand of NC_049202.1, from coordinate 57,665,507 downwards.
TGTTTTTAAACTACGGCAGCCTCAGCAACGCACGAGACTGGCAAGCTGTGCGCTGCCGTGAAACTGGGGCTGCTGTGGGCCCTGCTCTGAGCCAACGTGATATCATGTTTCTGCAGCTTATCTTTCTGGCCAAGGGACGGGAACCACTGCAGTCCTTCATGATGCCTTTCTATTTGATGAAGAATTGTGAGGTGAAGCAGCCAGTGCTGGGAGCCAACTACATCAAGGGCACAGTGAGCGCGGAGCCTGGGGGTATGTTGTGCATTATAGAGGGGTAGACTTAATTAACACACACAATAAGTGGCACAATTTAATGTGAAAACTTAATCAAAATCAGTTTTGAGCTGCAGCTCAGTCATCTTATGAGGGAAGTGACCTGGTGCGAGGGAATGTGGGGCAGAGATGGATGTTGGATGCCTCCCTTTCCCTGTTTCCCCACACATACACCCAGAAAAAGGCTCCAAAACATTCCTAATCTACGAGGAATTTTTCTCTCTTGTGCTCATGTCTTATGTTTGTCACAAGCTACTGTTATTATATTCATGGTTGTTATCTTTCTCAGGTGGCTGGGAGGGCTCTGCTGCCTTCAAGTTGGTCTTCATATCTGGGGGTGCCATTGAGTTTGGTCAGTGCATGCTGCAGGTTGCTGCTCAAGGTAGGAACTCTAGGGCAGTGTCTTGTGGGCATCTGAAGATAAGAGACCTTGACACTATTGTTAATATGGATGTGTTCACACCTCCCTGTCTTCCTCAGGGGCAGTGAATGAATGATCCCCATAGCAGACAACACCTTGTAGTGGTTCTGCCATTAATAGCTATGCATGTTTCTGCAGTCGGTAGTTCCTTTTTCAAGTTCGTTATCCAGTAGCTTCTTTTTTATGTTCCTTTTTCAAGCAAAATGTAGCTGCAGCTAGTGTTATATTTAGTTGCTCCTTTGCCATAAAACAAAGAGTGTCAAAAATTCTGCTACAAATTTCAGGATAAAAGGATCTTTGCTTCTGGCTGCTAGGCTTGAATAAAATGTCACAGCTGCAGTCTTAGTCTATATGAATAATTTATACATGTTCTGTGTCAATATTGTCATTGCGCTATATCTCAGATAACACAGTTGCTAATTTGAGCACCCATGGTGTCACCTTGTGCCAGTATGTAAAATGCATTTTTATTTCTAATGAAGTCAAAACTCAAAGTTCAGAGTTGTTAGGAAAAGCACTTCTTTGGGTTCATTGTCTCTTCAGAATTGTGAAAGAATATCAATAATTCACACTGTATGAATTTGTTGGTGCTATGTTAGTACATATTGTTTTGATGGTGTGGTTAAATATTGAAGTAATGATGCATCAGTCGTATGCTGTGGTGATCTTTAGATGGTACAGTATGTTGGCTATTTGATGGGTGGTGTGTTTGTCTGGGTTTGTGTTGGGAGAGTAGAGCTGATGTTTCAGTTTGTTTTGTTTCAGAATTTGTGTTTAGTGTTGATGTAGCCATGGTGTGTTGTGCTGAAGGATTTTATTATCAGTTGGATATGTATTGATGGTGTGTTTAATGTGCTGATATTCTTTCAATGTCTCCTCCTCTGTAGCTTCCAGAGGGCAGCCGGTGACTGCAGGTTTTGGTTGCCCCTACATGGCCAATGGAGCGTATGCTTACCCCCCTCCACCCCCTGCTAATGGCATGTACCCTGCTGGACCTCCACCTGGGTATTCCTACCCTGCACCTCAACCTACAGGTCTGCTTGTTATTCAATTTGAGTGTGGCATGACATCATTGAGGAATGGATCCCACGTATAGTACTTACATGATTAACATTTTTTGCTCAGATATCCAAATATCTGGTTAAAAGCCCAGCAGAATGTGGTAGACAAATATGTATACATTTCTGGTTTTCATCAGTTTATATCAGGGCTTGAAAACAAAAACCTGCATCAGCTGTTTTTATTTATTTTTTGTTATTGCTGCTGACTGCTGATGATACTACCCGTGACACCAATTCTGCTAGTAGCTTGCCAGCTAGTTGGCTACTCACGCCACAGTGGGACAGCAGCGCTTTTAGTTTATTGATGGCCGAGTAGGACCTTGTCTGGAAGCTGGGATTCTGGGACAGCCTATTGTGACTGCTTTTGGTAGGTGGAAGTCGAGGAAGATGTTTGAGGCTGACTCATTTTATTTATACTGTGGTGGTATTTTGCGTAGCCTAAAATTATGCGTTTTCTGTGCCTTTTGTTTTCTTACTGAGTAGGCCAGTCAGTGCATGTTACTGCAACACGTTCAGGCACCAGCTGAGTGGTATCATTTCATTTTTAATGTTGTGCTACTGTGTAAGTTATCTCAGTGGAATTATTAGTGCAAATGATGTTGATTATTATCTCTCAACATGGATAATGTTGATGTTACCGTTCACTTATGTTCAAGTCAATTGTTGGATGCTATAAACCCTGTATTTCAGTGACCCTTGTAGCTGTTGCTACCCTACACCTTTTTAATGTCTGGAGTTGATTAGATTATTTGCTTGTGCAGCTGTGAGTGATTTGAGATTTTCGTCTCCTCCAATGGGATTTCCCCATTCATTTCCCAATATCAAAGCAACATTCAATATTCTTACCAGTTCAGAAATGTTATGTTGCAGGAGGAACAAAAGAACAGAAACATTAAAATTCAAATTCTGCTTGGAGTGAACGGGTAGAAAAAGATTTCGTTTTCAACCCTGGTTTATTTATATAAAAGTTTGACTTGCTTGGCACTATATTGTACATGTATGTCCTGTTTATCTGCTCGTGACATCATGTGTAATTTTCAGAGTAAAATGTAATGTTTGGATGTCTTTGTGTACTACTCTGTTAAGAACCACTTCTGCCACCCATTTCACTTGTTAATGGAATGCTACCTGTCATCAGCAGATGGGTTCTACCCTGCCCCTCCCACCTTTGACAGCCCAGCGGCCTACATGCCCCCACCACCCTACTCTGCACCACTGGGGCAGGCCCCCCAGGACCCTGACCTGCCTAGGTCTGCTGCAGGTATGGGAAACGAAGACGTATTGATGCAAACCTGTGAGAAGGTTTTGTGGTTTTTGCCTGTGCTGAACTCTCTTTCTCTCTCTCCCAGCGGAGGCAAAAGCTGCTGAGGCAGCAGCCAGTGCAAGCTGTGCTGCAGCCCCTCCCACTCATGTGTATCTGCCACAGGTGAGCATTCTGCCCAAAGCCCAATAAACCACTTCTCACTCCTATGCACTGTACTCCCAGTCTCTGTTCTAATGAACCTGTTACTTCCAGTCTTTCTCTTTGAAAAGTACACTAGACCACAACTGCCTTGTAAACTGATGGGATTCTCAGGTTCATCCATCCTTTTTGCTTTACAATAAATAAATAAAAATAAAATTATTGACTTAGTGGCTATTCATAGCTTTGAGTTACTGCATGTGTGGATTCTTTAGGAGCATATATGTGTTCCTCACTGTGTTTGTACTGAGTTTGCTTTGTTGTTTGGTAGCAGCGAGAAGTGGCAGGACCAGAGGTGGTCAGTACAGGCAGTGACAGTGAGCACAGCTCAGACTGTGAGACAGGGCCAGGCCGAACTCCGTAGGCCATAACTGTGCAGGTGCAATCCAGCTCCATATGGAGACAGTACTCAGCTCAGGTGCATCATATCTCTAAGACATAAAATTACTCAAGTATACAATTACTTTGCATTTGATGGCCTGAAGCAAAATGTGCTTTCCAGGAAATGTTCAAGGAGACTACTTGAGTTTAGGATGAGAACTAAAAGACTTTCAGTAAGAAGTCTTGTACCGGTGCTTTTACTGATATTTGCCTTTTGAAAGCCAAATGTTAGAAGTAATACAGAATATGTACTGGTACTATCTCAGTAGCTGTAGTGGCTGTATTTGGAATGAAATGAATGCTACTCCTTTTCATTATGAATTGCACCTTACCAATATAACTAATTATATATGTTGCTAATGCCTATAGTAGTGTTCCTACTCTGAATACAGTAACTGAATATTCAGCACTGAATATGCAGCACTATTTCATAGATTGCAGGTGCAAATAAATGTTTTGCCAAAGACAATAAAGTGGATGTTTATGTTTATTTATCTGTAGGACAAACCGCCTCCCTATTCCCCCCCGGATGACAAGAAGACCCAGTAGAGGTTCTGGATTGCAGCTTTCACCTGCCACGGCCTGTACCTCACGGTCTTTTTCTCCTCCTTTAACTTGGCTGTCGGGTGTTCTGTACCGTCCCCTGTCCTCAGCAGTCTCGTACCATCCCTCCTCATCTTGGGTCGCATTATTGCTACATTCACCTCTCTCATCTACTGGCCACAGCTGGCACAGGAGGTATAGGATACTGATCAGCATAGGTTTGAGTTGACAGTGTTACTTTTCAGCGTCTCGTTAGAGAAAATCATTTGTGTTTTGGATTTTGGATTTGATGTGGGTGGTTTGGTGTGAGAGACGGTAGGTAGAACCTGGGAACGATCCTGCCATTTCTGGCAAGGTCTGAATTTGTATATAAAAGTATTGTGCAGGGATGCATTTCCTGGACGGATACTGCAGTTTATGGATGCATGAGACTGCTAGGCTTTATGATGATCCCTGACTTAAATGGATGTATTAAAAATAATTATTTTCCCTTACTTTTTTTGCAGTGTTCAGGGCATTTTGAGACTGTTTTATTGTTTGGAAAGATTAGCTCTTCTCATCTTGAAAAAAAAGGAAAAGGGGTCAGGAAAGGGAGAGAGTGTAAGCTGTAAAGGCAGTATGTTGGTGCATCAGGTATGGAAAGGGACCAGTTGGGCAGTATGTTGGTACCTTAGGTTTGGAAAGGGACCAGAGATGAATAGACATCTCAAGGGATCACCTCCTCTGTCCTCAGATGCTCTCCCAGATGGGAACTGAATTGAAATGAATGGCACACTTTTAGGAATGTGTATGTGTGTGAATGTATCGCCTTTGTGATGACTACGTAGATCAAACCCACATAATCACTCCCCATTTTTTGTTTCCCCCACCCTAGACTTCATCCATTTCACTACATAAGTGTGTTAAACGCATCCCTGCTCGCACACTCGCCAGTCAGTCCCCTTTGCCTGCCACTAACTTTTCTTTTACTGCAGTGTGAACTGACTTGTTTGAAGGCACTTTGTATATCTTCTCAGCTGAGCACCTTATTGAGTCTGTAGCCTGTTTCCCCTCTAACTGGCAAAAAGCAGTTGGCTGTTCCTTGCAGTTGGCTAGTCCTGCACTTTCAAAATTGCTATGCACCATTCCCTTCTTGTCTTTTCTTAACTGTGTGTAAAAAAAGTATGCTATTTATTTAAATTTCACTAATTTATGCTTTAACTTAAACGGAAAATGACGAGATGAGAAGCATGGTTTAAATTGTGAAACTTGTACTGTGCATATAATTGGATTTTAATAAACTGAATTTGTGTGCATTGTTTTCATGTACTTATTTATTTCTCTCTCCAGCCCTGGCAATATTATCCCAGAATATTCCAATAGTTAGTCTGATTGCTTCAATCAGACGACCTAATCAGATTGGATTTGAACAGGATATTGTCAAGTAAATCGCCTCAATGATGTGGTTCATCAGAACAGTTCTAGCAAGTTGAATGGTCTGCAGCTCATGCTGAAGAAGGGCTTGTGCAAATTCATGTACAATGTCCAAAACGCTCCTGTCCCAGGTCCAGTCAGCAGTTTCCACAGGGTCCATAGTGTGCTTTTACATTTCCTCTTGGCTCAGTCAAAGCATCATGCAAGATGACCATGCTGATATCTGTACCTTAAGTTGTGAAAATCCAACGATCTCGGCACTACAGACAAGAAAGGAGGGGTCTCTAACATGGAAGGTATGCCTTCGGCACTAAAGAGCAGTGACATCTTTGCACCACTGGTTCTTTTATACTTAAGAAGGATAAGTTTCTCTTAGGTATGTACCGAGTTCTATTTATGCCACAACCTTCACGCTATAAGAAAGGGAGAGAAGACCACGGGGGAGAATTTCAAACGCGGGTGCTGAGGCCGGCTGCTCTGGGTTTTGTCACGGAGGGCAGAGGGTCACGCTTACTCCCTCTCCGATCCAGCAGGCAGGGAAGAGCTCCTGGGAGAAGGCGCAGTGGAAGGCGTGCAGGCGGGCCTGGCCGTCGCCGTAGTAGGTGAGCGTCCCGGCCTCGTAGTCCAGCAGCATGCCGATGCGGTGCTGCTGGGGCTGCCCGGCCACCGCCTCCTTCCTGCCGTTGTGCCAGGCGCTCAGCTGCCTCTCATCCAGCTGCAGGCTCCAGGACAGCTCGTTCATGCCCACCATGCAGCGCTTGCCCTTCTCTTTGCGGGGGATGCCCTGGTAGGTCACCCCCAGGTAGGCCCAAGGCTTGGACACCTCCACCTCCCAGTAGTGTTGCCCGTGGGTGAAGCCCTGGAAGCACAGCACCTGCCAGGTGGTGTCGAACCTTGCCTCGTGGGCGTGGACAGGGCGGGGGGCCGAGGTGAGGTGCTCTGCTCGCCGGTTTCCCTGAGACAGCTGCAGGTTAGCGTTGGCTGTGCGAGGGTCAAAGGTCAGCGCACAGTGAACTGTAAAAAGAGAGGACGCATTGTTTTCAATGATGACATTAAATTAACATTCTGAGCATAGCTGGTGCCTGTTGCAGAAATGCTAATTTTCCTTAGTGGTGGACCCAAGGAAGGCTTATGTTTTTGCAAATCTTCCTTCCCAAAAACACAGACCATGCACTTGTGAGCTGGTAAATGGTAAATGGACTGCATTTATATAGCGCTTTTATCCAAAGCGCTTTACAATTGATGCCAACTGATGCCAGCTGGGTGTTTGGAACCAGAATTAACCTTTTGCAATGTGGTTGGCCCCTTACCATGGCTTAAGTGACCTAAATAGTGTTCCCCACATATTAATGTCCTCCATTTTTCACATCATACAATTAAAAATGCCTGATTTAGAAGTGCTTAAAAATGGCCATATCATTGTAACAAATAAGTCATGGATGAACAAAAATAACGCTGTAGTGAATCGTCAGTAGTGAGAACAGTAAGTGAGGTTTACCCCTTCACATGAGGTTATGCACTTTGTTCTAAAGCATTTTGGATAAAATTCACCAGTTTGTTAAATGCATTTACCACATTTTAGAAAATGAATACGGAAGGAATGATTATGCAGTCGATAATACTTCCCAACCAATGTGTTATACTGCAATGCACCAAACCCATGATCTGCAATAGTAGTAAAATAACACCTACATGCACTGAGGCCCTCTTTGGCAGCTGGGTAACAAGGGGTGGCAGGGCTTGGGACTACTGCCAACACAGGACGCTTGTCCTGGGGAGAACCTAGGACAGCGAGCCCGAATGAGAGTGGCAGAAACAAACAATTAGAGTGGAAAACTGGGCACAGAGAGATAGTTATCCAATGCACAAATCGCAGATCTACAGAAGCATGTAACACACCACGACACAATCCATTCACCCAACCTTGTTTGTCCTGCCCAACAGTTGCATTTATTGCTTTCTCCAAGTCCTCCAACACCAGCTTGGAAATTCGAGACAGCACCTCTGTGACTGCACTGAGTTTGTCCTGCAGGTTCGTGTTGACATTCACAGAGGTTTCTTTCATCTGTGGGACCTCAACAAACCTCGATTCCTGCATAGATGGAAGAGACATTATGACACCGTTCTGGTACATCTCCATCTCTGCTTCTCAGGATATTTTCTTTCTCCATCATCTCTGCTAACCTGAATAAATTGGATGTCAGGCATGGCATTCAGGGCAGCTATTTGCCCCTGGGTCTCCCTCAGTCGCTGAGCCCTGTCCTCTAGTGTGGCAAGCTGGGCCTCTGCTTGGGTGAGAGCAGTCTGTCTCTCCTGCTCAATGAAGTTCATCATACACTCCTGTTTCTCTGCTAGCACCTTCACAAGTTGTGCGAATTTTGCGTTCATCCACAGGGAGGTCTGCTGCAGGGACACCTGGTGGGAGTGACGAAATGAAGGAGAGGCACGTCACGTCAGAGGGTCATGGGTAATCGGAGGTAGACTGCTTTCTTCTGCAGTGAACACTCTCTTCCTGATACTTTCCTTCATGCTTCACACTTTCCATCTCCCTGTCATTATACTGTTGTTCTTTCTTGCTGGAACATTGATGGACGGAAAGGGCAGAGGCCCAGGGCAGACACAACCAGTAGAGTATCTTAACATTTTTTTAAATGTTTGCACACAACACATTAAAACAGAAGGTTAAAATGGCAGGCAGGCAGGCAGAATACCTACGTGTAGGCCTTCCAAATCACTCTGCACTCTTGAATGTTACAAGGCAGCTATGTGGAGCCCTCACCCTGGTCAGTCAGCTTGCAGTATGATTGTGCATGTGGAGTTGGCTTCCAGTCATGGTTTTCTACTCTACATTCAAGACTCCAAGCTATGCACGAAGGCTCGGTTCTCATTATTTTCTTAAGCAACTGTGATGAGCGGTGGATGAGGTGAAATAGCCTGTTTACCTTAGATTTGGCAATGTTCTCTGTCAGCTCTGTGATGCTTTTCTCTGTGTCCTCCATGTGCTTCTCCACCTCTCCACTCTTTCTCCTTAGACCTTCCTGCCAAACAACAGATCACAACTGTGATCAGTCACGTTTAATCAGATTGCATTTACCTCTTTACTACTGTCTGCATTTCTTAGTGTATCACACTGCTTCAAAGATCAACAATACAGCGCAAATTACAAAACAGTGAATAGCAATGAGGTACTTGCCTCTCGTTTTTCCCTTTCAACCTCCACCAGAACTTTATCGTGCTTGTCGCACTCCCTGATTGCGCATTCATAGCACACACACTTGTTGTCGTTTGTGCAGTAGATAACAAGGGGCTTCGTGTGTCGGTCACAAACCGCTTCTGGTGGGACTGTGTTGCTCTGCCTAGACACCGGGATGGCGCCTCTGGTCTCAACACAATGTGCTGCTGTCTCCGTCAGAAGAGACAGTGACACGTTTCGTTTTAAGATTGGCCTCGGGTTGAACGTCTCATTGCATATTGGACACTGTATGTCAAGGCCACCTTCAGCCTTTGTGTCCCAGTGAACAGTGATGCAGTTCAGGCAGAAAGTGTGACCGCAAGGGATGGTGACTGGGACATTGAATCGTTCAAAGCAGATGACACAGCTGAGGTTTGAAGATTCCATACCTCAGTCTAACTTGTTACACGTTTCCCTGACCTAAACGACAAAAACCGACACAATTTTCAGTTAACTACAGCAACGTTAAACATACATCTAAACACAACAATGACAATAATTAATAGAGACAGGTATTTTCAAGGGACACCTGTATTGGAAACGATCTTCCCTGAACAAAATAGCCTACACAAGGCCTTCGGCGTTCCAATATAAATATTAAGATTTTGTGTATATAGCGAGATAGATGTCACGTCTATTAGACTAGTGCACATTAATAATGAATGGTTTATCGTCTCTCCAATCGATCAGAATGACAAAAGTAACCTAGTTCGCTAGCTAGCTAGTTAATTTATCTTCCAGTATTTCATTCAATTTAGATTCCGGCTACAGGTTCAGCAAGAAATAAGATATCGTGTTAGCAACAAAACGCCAAGAACAGCTCGCGTTTAATTCATTTCGTTTAAAGCAACTGACCTTAGAACTTGCATTCGGAAACGACATCGATAGCTATCTAGCTAGTTAGCTAACCTTACAATACTACTAAGAGATGTCTCTCCATGCCTGACTGGTACAAATCGTCACAAATTGTCCAACATTCAAACGGGTATCAAACTAATAGTGATAGTGCACACCACTGTACCTACAGAGATCTGTTGTGAACCATATGAGACTTATGAATTATTCTTCCCCGGAACCGAATATTGACAGGGTACCTACTGTAGTATCTCGTTTGAAATGACGGACTGCACCCAAATGTATTACGTAATGCCCATTAATTGAGCGGTAGCTCTGCGCTTTTCGTCACAGACGTATTCAAAATGGCGTGCCGCATGGTGTGGGAAGCTGTGCTACGGGCAGGTTTGGATTTAGGGGTCAGTCAGACCAGAGGATTCGGAACCGCAGGTTTGCACCTTTTTTGTCGTTACGCATGAAATGTGGCTATAGTTAACATTTCATAAGCCTTTCGTATTTACACGAAGGGGAATTCAAACTGAAAACAATGTTAGCTGGCTAGCTGTGCAAGCTCTAAATTAACTCCAAGACAAATGTGTACCTAGCTACCTATCATTTCGATCTATTTTAATACGTTGCCTGGAATGATCAATATTGCCGCGTCTCAGCATATTCACGGCTCTCTGTCAGGCTGCGAATTTGAATGCATTAGTAGAAAAGGCTGTATGCCGTGATAGTCATCATGTGGTACCTATATTTTCCAAGCTATGATCATTACAAAACCATGGGCGTTAATATGAAGTTGGACCCCCTTTGCTGCTGTTACAACCTCCACTCTTCTCGGAAGGCTTTCTGGTAGATTTTGGAACATGACTGTGGGGATTTGCTTCCATTCAGCCACAAGAGCATTAATGAGGCTTGGCACTGATGTTCGGTGCAAGGCCTGGATTGCTGTCTGCATTAAAATTAATCCCAAAGGTGTTTATTTGGATAGATGTCAGGGCTCTGTGCAGACCAGTGAAGTTCTTCCAGACCAAACTCAGCAAACCATTTATTTATGGACCTTGCTTTGTGCACAGGGGCATTGTTATGCTGAAAAGGGAAAGGGCCTACCCCAAACTGTTGTCACAAAGTTAAAAACCAACAATTCTCTAGAATGTCATTGCATGCTGGAGATTTCCCTTCATTGGAACTAAGGGGCCTAGCCCAAACCATGAAAAACAGCCCCAGACCCTTCCCCCCCAGGAGATTCCTCCTCCACCAAACTTTACAGTTAGCATTCTGCCAAATCCAGATTCATCCGTCAGACTGCCAGATAGTGAAGTGTGATTCATTACTCCAGAGAATGTGTTTACACTGCTCCGGAGTCCAATGGCGGTGTGCTTTACACCACTCCAGCCGACTCTTGGCATTGCTCATGGTGATCTTAGGCTGGTGTATGGCTGCTCGGCCTTGGAAACCCATTTCATGAAGCTCTTTATAAACCGTTCTTGTGCTGACATTGTTTCCAGAGGTAGTTTGGAACTGTGTAGTGAGTGTTGCAACCGAGGACAGATGATTTCTACACGCTACATGCTTCAAAACTCAGTGGTCCCATTCTGTGTGGCTGCTTCACGGCTGAGCTGTTGTTGCTCTTATATGTTTCCACTTCAGTATAACAGCACTTACAGTTGGATGGGGCAGCTCTAGCAGGGCAGAAATCTGATGAACTGACTTGTTGGAAAGGTGGCATCCTTTGACAGTGCCACGTTGAAAGTCATTGAGCTCTTCAGTACGACCCGATCTACTGCCAGTGTTTGTCAATGGAGATTGCTTTGCTGTATACTTGATTTAATGCATCTGTTAGCAATGGCTGTGGCTGAAATAGTCAAAACCACTAATTAGAAATGGTGTGCACATACTTTTGGAAATGTAGTGTTGAATATGTATTTCAGGTTAACTAATAATTGACCCCTGTTGGCTTCCAGTACACTGCGTAGTCTGAATACATTATGGGATTTCAGAAGTGTTTGATCCATATTGTGTAGAACTTCAGTTGCTAGCACTACTGGAATTGAAATTCAATCAAAAACTTCACTGTGTCAGTTTGATTTGAATTAAAAAGCATTTCAATATAAATTAATCATTCTACACTTAACCACTACTGGTAGTACACTTGGTGTATGCTACCATATTTCAAGTCACAAGGCTACCTTTAAATTTCATGAATTGTATATCATTTGCAACCTGGTTGACGGCTTGCTGTATGGTATATGCATATCTATGGTTCTGTTTAAAATTGTAGGTGCTTTGTGCCGCCGGGCTGCTCCGTTGGGTCCTCTGCCAAATGAAGACATTCATTACAAGGATTTGGAATCACTGGAGAAATATCGCAGTTATCGACGCTACCTGAAGACAGCTGAAGAAGCTGAAAAGAAGACGGTCTGGTGGAGAACATACAGACAGTACCTCAAGGAAGAAAAGGGTGACAATGGTAACAGTCCAATTCAATGTGCAGTGAATAACGCAATACTGTGTGCGCTTTGATAAGGCAGACTAAATCAAAGAGTAAATGGCTAATTTAAATATTTACATACAACTGCCTTAACCATGGTAGTATGGCAGAATATTATCTGGTTCATGAAGCCAAAACAGGTGTGTGTTTATTTACATAATCAAGTTATAAAATGGGGTATAAAGGACTGTCGTACAATCATCATGGGCAGCATACCTGTGATCTGCTTATTCAGCTTGTCTTTTACCTTGGTGGAAAGTGCTGTTTCCCCTTGCCTTAGGGCCCCAGATTGCTCTGGTGTCATTCTATACTGTGACATCATTCAATACTGCCTTGTCATTCTACACTGCGTACTGTAAGTTTGTCTCAGGCTTGCAATGACTAATTAACCTTTATGGTCCTTCCTCTCTCCCTGGGGTGAAGATCTTGAGCTGGTTGACATTGGGCTGCCCCACTGCCGCCCCTCTCGCATCAGACAGGTAAAGGAGAGGAAGAGACTGATGAAACAGAATCAAAGCAACTCCGAGCTGGAGAAGACCATGCGTCACCAAACTTGTAAGTCCCCTGCCAATTATTTAAAAAGAGTGCATTTTCGAAACAAAAGTTGGCCATTTTTTAGTCGTGAACTTGAATTTCCTTGGCAGCCATACCATCATATAGCCTATATCCTGCTCTTGCCAAATGGTGGAAGCTGGCCAGGTGTGGGCTTGGTCAATGCATCAGTGAGATAAGTGGCTTACACAATCTGACCACTTAAAGGTCCTGGAAACTGGATTCATATTGTGGTTATATTCCCCAGAAGTGACAATTGATTGATCAATGTATTCTGTTTTAATAAACATGATTAGATTATCATGACCTGTTCAGCAGACGAGGACAGGGTGGGTGTGTATCCTGTGCTCGTTTTTTGTCGTTGCAAGAATCATGTTTACATATTTCGGAACCATTTGTGAATGTGAAAATGTATTAAAACAACACGTCAGAAAAGATTTCACTGATTTTAGTTTCCTGGACCTTTAATCATTTGCCCAGTTTAACTGGGTCATTGATTTGCTCTCTCTCCACCTGAGCTGAAGCATTCTGATGGAAAATGGTTGCTAGGCATCACTAAGGTGGGTGCTAGAAATTGCTAGTAGCTGAAGTTTGTTTCTCTTTTTGACTTTGAATTGCTTTGTTGAAGTGTGTTACAATCTGTTGCAATGAAAATTTTGTTGTTATTATTATAATTATTAATTTCCAGATGCACCTTTATCCATTTTACGCACAGTATGCCATGTTCCCATAGGTCTCAGAGCCCTTGTGCATTGCTGTGGTAGCTCTGTGTTCTTATTGGGAGCTGTTCTCTACCTTGTAGTTCGCATTCCTCTAGAGCGAGTGAAGGCTGAGTGGGAACGCACCTGCGGGCCTTATCACCTGCACAGGCTGGCCAATCACTATGGCGTCTACCGGGATCTCTTCCCCGGAGCCCACTTCACTCCAAAGGTCATGCTACGCATCACATACGGCGAGGAGGCTAGTGCACAGGTGCATTATGGGAACCATGTAAACCCTGCACAGGTGAGGTTAAAAGAGCCAAAAGTCCTGTCTATTTGTTTAGATGCCCTTTGATTATGTAGAGGGTTATTTTATGTTAATCTGCTGGTCCTCAGGCTGTGGCTGCTCCTCATGTGAGCTTTGAAGCAGAGGAAGATTCACTCTGGACCCTTCTGCTTACCAGCCCAGGTAATGGTCTCCTTTTTCATTACATTTTTTGTACTGAAAGTTATCCTTTGTCCTCTTTGGTCTTTGGTCATTTAGGTTTGACATAGCACATGTCCTATAACTCTCCACAAGAGGACGCTGTGTTTCCAAAAATTTGAAATACTGGTTTTGTGCTGTCAAATACTCCACTTAGTATTCGCACCAAAAACCAGGCAACACAGAATGAATGTATATTGGAACCGGAAAATGTCAATGTGACGGAAATACAGACCTGCCAACCTGCACGCATTTTGTGTACCAACCACGCAATTCTTGGTTAAAATACGCAGGTACGAAATGCCAGCTGAAACTACGGAAAAATAAAATAAAATATTGTAATTGAATTACGGAAAACAATCAATTAATACAAAACAATACCGTACATTTATTCGGTATTTAAATGAATTTGAATGTGCGTGCAAAGCGAAGTGGTACGTGCGAAAGCATGTGAACTAAGTGTAACAATGACTATTGTGGTACTCTAAATATTTTCCTAAGGTTGGCAGGTCTGGAAATATAATTGTGTGGATGAAAAAGGAAATCCCCCACCATACCCCCCCCCCCCCCCACACACACACAATCACATTACACCGATGGCAGGATAAAAAAAAAAAAGTAAACTCTCTTTAATCATAGTTTACAGTGTACAAGTGAAATATATTAGTCTTAATCTAATTAATAATTTCTGTTTAGTCTTGGTTTAACTATTTCAAGTAAAAAAGAAAAGCTGTAAAGGCATCCATTTTTATATCCAGTGTGAATGTACAAGCAACACTGTGCATGTGGTCTAAAGCATATGAAATGTAATGTAATGCATTACATTACATTACAGGCATTTAGCAGACGCTCTTATCCAGAGCGACTTACACAACTTTTACATAGCATTTTACATTGTATCCATTTATACAGCTGGATATATACTGAAGCAATTTCGGTTAGGTACCTTGCTCAAGGGTACAACGGCAGTGTCCTTCCCCGGTTACAAGTCCAGTTCCTTACCCACTGTGCTACACTCCATAATGCATACATTATGGGATGAATTCAACAAACCCTAACATAGCAAACTGAAAACAATAAAATTTGGATGTCAACTGGATGGGACAAATGCACCTACTAGGCAATTTAATAGTTGGTAGACCAGTTGCAACCAGGTTTTGCCACATTCGTTTGTTATGATTTAGTTAAACCCATGTTGACATCATAGCTGAGTGTAACGACAGAGGTGGAAATTGTTTGATGCTCAAGTTTGTCTGGCTAAACCTGACCTTAATAGCTCCTGAGTTGCTCCACATTTATTCAATTACATATAACGATTTTGTGAAGTATAGATTGAATTTTGACATTTAGGCCCTCCATAGCAAGTAACTGCAGTATATGGCTGAAACTTGGCAAAACTCTTTTGTATAGCCCCTTTGGTCATATATAAATGCAATTTTCTATTTTTGTGTCTAATGTGGTTTTTCCAAAATGTTTATAAATACTTTCTGTACTTGTATTGTTTGTGACAGATGAGCATCTTCTGGACAGTGAAGGAGAGTATGTACATTGGCTGGTGTGAGTATTTGGATGGATGGGAAGTAACATGCTTTATTATTGACCAATGGTCACTATTGGTCTTGGAAACCCTTAATTGCTCTGGTATTAAATATCTGGTTATTGCTGTGGATGGATACTTAAAGCGTCATAATTCAGATCCTATTTTGGTGCTCTATTTCACCCATGGGGCTCACAGTATTTGTTCTCCTTCTTTGCTGTGAATATGTTGCATGTGAGACAAGAGCAGAGTTCATGGGAGCATGCAAGTCTTATTTCAGCCACTTGGTGAAAAATGGATTTGGGATATTGCTTTTATGATTTACCAAAATGTAATGTGTCCATAAGACATGTTATATAATACTCAGTGTTTGATTAACACTAGAAAGGCTGCATTCCTAGGGTATCAGGCTGATCCAGCATTACAGCATCGGTTTCTGTACCCACAGCGACCTCCTTTCATAAAGATTACGACACCATATATTGCAAAACTATTTTCTTGAAATAATGGACACATTTAAATCAATTCCAGCGTTCGTATTTCTAAATTACAGCAGTTTTGCTATAGGCTACAGGCTGAGGGGAAAACGTTATTTAGGCATGGCACACGCCAGCACAACACCCCTGGGAGGGAGATGCGGCAATGCCGGGGATCACTGCTGGTTGCCGCATGGAGAGCGAGAGAGCGCACCCACACAAAATAAAATAATCACCATCCTCACCCTTCTCTCTCACAGGTTCCAAGCAAAAACAATTAACTGAAACAACAATCTAAAATAACAAAGACAAAAGAAAGTAAAAAAGAGCGGCAACCTTTCAGTTCTCCGCATGTTGTTGGCCAGGTTTTCACCTGACCAGCTCCTCCCACTTGTCAGTGGTGGATTACTTTTCTCCATCTTGTTAAAAGAAACAAAACTTAAATCAAACAAACAAATAAATAAATAAATAAATAAATAAATGCGCTCTCGGTGTGAGCTCCCGGTCTCGGCCCGAAACTGTGGAGAGCAGCACGCCTTTAAGCACCTGGGCTGATTAGCCTATGCAACCCAGGTGTGTGTGCGTTCTCCACCAGCCGGCGCTGCCGAGACCAATCCGGCTGTCCGGTGGACCGAATGCCACAAGGCATATTACAGGCACACTGACAAAATCGCTAAATTGTGCAAAACGAAACCAAACAAAAAATTGAAAAGGTAGTCAAAGAAAGTGCAAGTCATTTCCGCAGTCATCACAAATTCAACTCTCTTCTCTTGCTATTTGGAGTGTGCTTTTTCACATGCACTGTGTCTATCCTCTTCCTCATCAATTACACAAAAACACTCAGCTTTGGTGTTTTGTGTGAGCAGGGACTGCACACAAATCAATTACATTTCATGCAGTCGTCATGTAGTCAATGCAGTTTACTTAGTCTCAATATCAGTGAACAAATGGAAATATGTCAGAGGCTCTGTCTTTGCGGGGTTTAAACCCATCATTTCTATAACTACAATGCTCACAGTTATTCACTAGTGTTAAGCCATTCATTCATTTGTTTTTTAAATTTTTCTTTCATTTGTCTAACTCATTCATGTACCCTGGTTCCAGAGGGAATATTCCAGGCAATGCAGTGGAATCAGGAGAGGAGGTGTGCCACTACTTCCCACCATTCCCAGCCAAGGGCACTGGGTTTCACAGATTTGTGTTCCTCCTCTTCAAGCAGGACGCCCCTGTTGACTTTGAGCACGACTGCCGGCCCTCACCCTGGTTAGTCTAGAAATGACCTCATCAGACTGCCTGTCACTGAACCATAAAGTACTATTAGATTTTACAAAACTTTGGAAACATTGCACATCCAGAGGAGGGTTTCCTTCCTTCTCTTTCTCCTTCTGAATTTGGGGGTGAGGCAGAGTTCATTCTGAAGTCTTAGGTAGGCTGTCAGTAAAACCAAGCCAGAAGCTCTGAGGAAAGTGTACATGTGTATTTTTATCAATGAGGCCTCTTGGGGCAAACTGGTCTGCCCACAGCATGTGCCTGTCTGTCTGTCCGTATGTCGGTCTGTCTGTAAGGCATATTAACATAATGTGCTGCCTTTTGATTCATGTATTCAGCCACAGTCTGAAGCAGCGGACATTCAAGACCGTTGAGTTCTACAGGAGGCATCAGGACGTGATCACTCCTGCGGGCTTGGCCTTCTTTCAGAGCCAGTGGGACGACACCGTCACCAACACTTTTCACACGCTGCTCAGTAAGGTTCCCGCCACAGCATAAGGCTAACACCAGCAGGGCAGTGGTTAAAGGCTTGGGAGAAGAACACGGGAGCCATTTCAGATAACTGCCGGAATAAAGGAAATGCCAACCATAGTATCCCTCTATGAGCCTCTCGATGGACTGTTACTGATGAACTGCCAACTTATGTCTTATGTCTGATTGTTAATTGAGAATGTTTCCATATCGATTCATAAGACACTTACTGAAGTACAACTTTTTGTAGGGTAGAAACATAGCTACCTTTGATCTGAAGGAACATTATCAAAACGGTAGTGTTTGTGGGTCCTGCAAATCAAATGGAAGCATGGATATTAAACTCTTAAATGAAAATTTGAGTTGTTAACTTCAGAATAGCTTGTAGGATGAATGGATGGGAAAGCTTCAGATAAAGTTAAACTGAAAATGAAAAGCTGTGAGACACATTGAAATGCTTACAGAGCATCACAACCTGTGACAGCAGTTACTGTCTGTAGAGGTAGACCAGTATCTGGAAATGACAAACTATTGTCTCACCCCCCCCCCCCATTCTGCTCATACAGACATGAAAGAGCCGGTGTTTGAATTTGAATGGCCCCCTGTCTACCACCCTCCTCAGAAGAAGTACCCCCACGGACAGCCCCTGCGATACCTGGACCGGTACCGAGATGGGCACAAGCCCACCTATGGCATCTACTGACCCTCACTTACGTGAGCTTGTTGTACGCCAAGCAGTGTTGTACAGTATTTACATGTGCTTTATTTCAAATAAATACCAACATATAAGGGACTCATTCTACCTTTTTTAAACACACATGGTGATTTTACTGATTCTGCCATCAAGTTGCAAGTAGATTCACCACAGGTTCACAAGAGCACTATTTAAATTATTATTGTGAATTTTAAGACTCTTAAAAAGCTGTCAAGCTTGTCTTTGGAGCAGTGGTTTCTTGCCAAATTTCTTTCTCATAACCTATATTTAGATTTTTTTTATGACAAATTAATTTTTCCAGTCATACGTTTCAATTTTCCAATAACTTCTGAAATGCACACCCACACATGTTTATGTGCTTTATTCTCATCTGACAGGTTTTAAAACCAGTTTTGTTCTTCCATGTCCCTCCGAGCTGAGTCTCAATAATATTTCAGCCAATAAACACGTCTATAAATTTCCCCTGCTATAGGAAAAATTTTAACCGATAAACACACCTATGAATTTCCCTGCTGCAGGCTCAATGCTTCGACTGCACTATTGGGAGCTGCCCTATTGCTCACATTCAATTTAGATCAAAAATGGCATTTATTTATAAATTTCTTCTATGCATGAAGGCCTCTTCAGAATGTGAAATTGTTACCTTCCGAGTCAATGGCATCTGAATAACTGTCCATGATACGCATGCCTAAAAGATAAACACTGAGAAGAGAAATCACAAAATCAAATGATTTCTATTGTCTGGGTGATTTTCGAGGACTTCCTTTTGAGATAGCATTCCAGTACCAGACTTCAGGGGCAAATGTGGAATAAACTTACTAATTACTAACTTTCACCCCAACAAGAGCAGACCATTTTAAAATGCAAGAAGCATCCAACTGGAGCCAAGCAATATGCTTGTCATATGTAAGGTTTTATATCGGCCTAAGTAAAGGTCATTCATAACAGAAATATGACTGCCATATTTCACACTGCCCTCCAAAAGTAGTAAGTAGTGGTAGAGTGAAATAAATTTTTGCTATATACTTAGGGGATTTGCGTGGTCCCACCCTGCAGTTGTCTTGGCTGACCTGTACCTTGTTTCTGAGCCCACCAGTTGTTTGTTGTTGTCTTTGCAAAATGCTGTGCTTGATATACTCAGCTTCTGTGCTATCCTTCTGAATTCTGTCTCTCAGCTTACAGATTAGTTGGCTTTTCAGCCACAGTTAGCTCTCTGGTCTTCATGATGGTGTATGCCTCCAAATGCAATCTATTGCAGATGAAAACAAAGGCTAAAACCAAGTCTAGACACGCACTGCTCTTTTATGTGAGCACAATCTATGCAAAAGAAACACTTGAGCAGCATCTGTCAGTCATCCATTAACTTGCTTTTGCACAGCTGATAATGAAGGAACTCGAGACAAAGACAGCCGCTTCTGTAAAATGAAACACATGCGCATGTAAATACAATGAAATAAAAGCTGAATGTACTACTTATTCATCCTTTGATCTCACGTCCACGTGCCTGAAGTACACAGCTGAAATAACAAATTTTGGACTACCGCTACCATACTTTCGGAGTCAGTATTCAGGAATGTTCACGCTGTGTACTTCATTCCTGCGTGTGTTCCTGTTGGCTGTCATTTGGTTGATGACAGCACTGGCAATGTCTGCCTAATTGTTTACTGCTTTCAGGCAGTTTCCAAATACAGATGTGTACGGCCTTGTGTGGGAATGGGAATATCAGTCAGGCAAGAGCATCTCAAAGGAACTCTCCAAATGGTCAGTTTTTCTTAAAGTTCAAGTCCTGGAAGTTTTCCTGATGCTCTAACAGCAGCATTATCAAATGAGTGGAATTATGTACTTCACAATCACAAGTAATATAAGTGGAGCATGTTTGTTAATAATACCAGTAATACCACTAATGTCTGCCAGCGGTGATGAAAGGAAATTGAAAAAATATGAATCGGTTCATAAAAAGAATCATTAATACTCTGCAACTGGCACACAGTTACAGTAGTTAGCTTAGTCACATGATTGTGTCTGTGCATGTGTTTGTAGCGTGTCCCTGGCTCTTAGGAGTGGGCTGTCTTCAGCATCTCAGTCACATCTAACAGCTTTTCCCTTGGCTTTCCCACTGCCGTCCCTCTCTTCATCTCCTCTGCATCGATCTTCTCCCAGTCTGAGAATGACACTGGATTCACACCTGCAAAAACGAAAAAAAGACTTGGTTGGTGTGTCCAAAACTCCACTCCCATGACCAAGTGGATCATCAACACCGAATGAACAAGTACAGGGAGGAAAGGTTATATACAACTGGGGCACAAATCCTTGAGTTAACCGATTTGCTTTCCCTTTTGTAAAAACAGACACCAGGCCGTGTGTGGCTGCTGAATTAGCAGAGCATAGAACAGTTTGGTGCCGGTCTAATGCATTTTTCTGTAGTACAGTGAACCTGACTGCAGTACCTCGCTTTTGAAGGAGGGGAGTGACAGTGTGTGATCCTGGCTTGACAGTGGAAACATCCAGGACGCCCGTCTCCATGTCCTTGATAAGCACCCGGGCAGTGTCAAAGCTGTCGTTCATGGTGGTGGCGATCACGCCTGTGGGGCCACGTTTGACCCATCCACTGCAGTACAAGCCTCGATGGGTTGAGACAAATCACAGAAACGCTAAATTAAATGAGTCAATATCAGACCAATCAATCCACTTATACATACAACCGGTGCTCTCGTGCCACATTGCCTGATCCTAGGATTTTAACTCGAAATTCCCTCCACTGAGAAGATAATAAAATTTCAAAATTTCCTTTTGAAAACAAATTAACAGTTGATTGCTTTAGAATCAACTACACTGCAATGTCAACAAGCTTGTTCTACACCACCTAGTTCCATAACCAAATAAGGTATGCTGGATGAAAATTTTTCCACTGCGATAACAGCCTTACCTGAGGCTTGCTGGACTCTGCCCATTGCATTTGGGATGATGGCCTTGTGATGGTCAAAGGGCACAGCAGGGTCAATTGGCAGGCTCTGGTACCCGATGCTGCTTATAACCATTCCGCACTCTACGTCTTCCGTTTCACCAGTCGGCACCGCCCGGGCACCTTCCCCTGAGCCCTAGGCACGACGGATACAGAAACATACCTGGGTGATCAGCAACAGGAAAGGCACTTCAAACGCAGACAAAACGTGCACATGCAGATCAGGGTAGATGCTGAAACACTGAATGCATACACAAAACACAGCCAGGCGGTGGTGTTACTGACTGTACTGCATGTCATTGGTGACCCTCTGCTACAGTGCTACTGGTATTTTTATTTTAAACGATGCCAAGAGGGCAATCTGTCTGTTTAAGCTAGGAACTAAACCAAAATGACTGGTTAAGAGTTGTGTGCATTTTTTAAACGTATAAATACTGTATAAATCGGCATGTGTCCGGTTCGGATGGCTCGGCCCTCCGTACCTCCAGCCGGTTGATGCCCAGCCGGATCCCGGCGGTCTGGGTCAGATCCGGGGAGGGCAGAACCTCCACCGGGCTGCGCAGGAAGCGGAACCCCCACTGGCGGGAGGTCAGCGGTGCACCCGCGGGCCTTTCCTGCACTGCCTTCATCATCAGCTCAGTCAGCCTCTTCCTCGGCCTGGGGAGGTCTGAGTACACGTGCATACCCGCACAAGGTCACAAAGCACAATCCTACTCAACATGCGTATTACAGGTATTATTAGCCAAATAGGTTCATCTCTGCCATTTGATATTAATCTTTCAACCTTCTGTATGCATGTAAAAATAGAACTTTGCCATGTCTTAAAGGTACAAATATGAAATGAGCCCCTTTGATTTTACCATGCAATCACCTTTGTGACCTGTGATCAAAATGTTTGTGTAACTGGTGGTTAAAAATGGTAGGTGAAAAAAAAAATCAGTTTTAAATCCACTGTTCCAGCAGTCGAGTATCACAGTGAGACTGCTGTTTTATAGCTTCAGCTTAACATCTAAAACGTTAAAACATGTTTGGTAACTTTATGAGATGATGCATTTCAAGGGGTATATCCTAATGAGATACATTTGTGTATATAGTTAGCCGTAGTAGTAGCTCGCATACGATTTAGCCTCGTTACGAGACGGCTACGGTGTGAATAACTGATGGAGTAATTTAGGTGCAGTAACTCAAACGCTACGGAGATTCACTGTTCAAACTTTGAACGCTCACGCTCTGTTGGAGCAAAGTGACCATTGCAAAAGTGTTTGACTACAGACTGCTAACGTAGCAAATAATTCCTATTATTGCAGCCAGTCACCCGACCAGCCTTGCAGTTAGAAAATAATCATGACGTCAGATGACAAGGATACTAACAAGGAGAGCCTTCCATAATATGGCATAAGAGAGAGAGCAGCAGACCTACTAAAAAGAAGCGAGTCCATGCCCCCCAGATGTTCCTCCCAATATATCAGGAGCAATGGCCGTGCCTCTGACCCTCAAAACTTCCGCACCATGCATTTTGCACATTGTGCAATTATGATTTTGACATTAGCCACCAAGGAGCTTCAGGTAATAATTTAGCTAAACCTCTAGTTACAAAGGCCTACATTCCTAGATAATTTTTCAATTGAATACTTTTTTTTTCATTAGGCCTATATGATGTGTGCCTATATAAGCTAATTCAAGTATTTAATTATTAAATAAAAATGGAAATCATGAACAGAAACTTGGTTTTATTCATAATTGACAGTGTTTTACATCGCAACATAAGTTTTTCTTTTTTTACATTACAACGTAAGCTTCTGTAAATACTTGAAAATGAAAACATATGTTACAATATACAGAATAAATTATTTCCATTTTTATTAAATAATTGAATGCAATTATTTTATGGTTATCTGATTGTAGAAGCACACATATCATATAATGAAATATTAATCATGAAATAAATTGTTTTAAGCAGGTGTACTCAAACTTCTGACTTGCAAGTATATCATAATATAGCTCAGTGCAGTGCAAGTGATATTTTAGAATCAGGTCAAATTATACATATTGGACTATTGTGGTACTCAAAATATTTTCCTAAGGTTGGCAGGTCTGGAAAGAGCAGGAATGACAACAATAGACCAGCTGCCTTTTAAGTTTATGATGTTTTGACTAAAATTGCATAACAAAGATCTAATCAACAAAACATTTTAAAAAAACACAATGTTTACAAGTCAAGTCTAGGACTACATTTCCGTGAGACAGATACGGCAGATGTCAGATATTACATTACATTACATTATAGGCATTTAGCAGACGCTCTTATCCAGAGCGACTTACACAACTTTTTACAAAGCATTTTTTACATTGTATCCATTTATACAGCTGGATATATGCTGAAGCAATGCAGGTTAAGTACCTTGCTCAAGGGTACAACGGCCGTGTCCTTACCCGGGAATCGAACCCGCGACCTTTCGGTTACAAGTCTAGTTCCTTACCCACTGTGCTACACTCCGTCCTACTCCGTCCTAGATATGGACTGTTCAGAAGCAAGTGTCTGCAAAGCAGATTCAGAATTACAAGTCGTGTCCTGACTGCGAAAGACAAGGGTTTACTGTACCTATGGTGTACCTACATGAGTTTCTAGTGTACCACAGAGGAGTTTGTGCAGACTGGGTAACCAATGTATAACCAATAGCTGTGGCATTACCAGACTGACATAAAGGCACTTGGAGATCGTGTTTGCTGCAAACTGGCCTACATGTCACAGTGAATGAAGCACAGACTAATATTCCACATGACCTTCAGCATCACGCTTATTTCACCTTATGAAAAGTGCACTGTCGCTTCATGCTGTGCAAATACCAACCACTCTTTCACCTTCTTACTTTCTCTTTCTGCAAGACACATCCGTATCTCTGTTATCGCTGTTATTCACTACTTCTCATGTATATGTTAGCAAAAAGTCAATTCCAAACAGATATTAGAAAGTTTTTTTTCAGTCAGAGTAGTTGATGTGGAATAACCTGCCAGGACACGTAGTAGACGCAGAAACTCCAGGGATTTCCAAGACCAGGCTTGATACGGTGTTCGATACTATCTAGTCCTTGAGTAATCAGAGCACTAGGTACAATTATGTTACATCATCTCTTTCCTACCAGAGACACTGGAAATACAGGCACACAGTGATGCCACATACAGACCTCCTTAATACCATAAATAAAATGTTTTTGTCGACAAGGGAGCCGCAGGCAAAACGAGGTCAGATGCCTTGATGAACAACTTTCCAGTCACAATGTTTTCACTACAGCACTGAATAAAGATGACAATATAAACATTTTCAGATGTTTTGACTCTAGAATAACTTTAACATAGAAAACACACATGCATTGCAATGCATCCAAGTTCATTTGTTTATAAAATAAGAACTTTCACTTTTTTACTTTTTAAAACTGCTGATTAAAAAAAATGATAATTCTCCAAAGAAAAGAAAAGTCACAAGTCATTAAATGACAACTGCTAAACCCTGTATAACCTAAGGTTACAAATCTACCCTACAATCTCAAAGCCACCAGGTACCTCCATACTCAGACAGGGTTGTTTACTTTCTGGTTTCTAGCTTCAGTTTTTATCTCTATATCCAACTGCACACTGCATGCCCAACATGGGGAAATGTCAAAACAATTTGGTTCTGCAATTATGGAGATCTGATTATGAAGAATGTGAGCATGATCTTACTGTTTAAAGAACGTGTTTTTCTAGCACGCAAACCTTGTTCATTATCAGCAAGTGGAATGGAACACTGATAAAATCAAGGCTGTCAGAGTCAGAGGATCAATGCCAGGCTTCAGGGAAGGTTATTGTGTAGTACACACATACGGTGATTATTATTTTATTTAAATGTATCAGTCTATTATCTTTGTAAATCTAGAGCAAGTGTGCATGTTGTAAAAAAAAAACAATTACATACTTGAATGGAATGTTTTATGCAGTATAGTTAAAGTAATGTTATACTTTTCATAAAAGGAATTTTTCGTTTTTTTGTTTTTTGCTTGCAATGGGGAAGCAGCCCTTAAAATTGATCTTTGCCTGCTGTGTGTCACTTGATTGTATACCCAGGCACAGCCATCCCTGGCACAGTCAGGATTTGAATCTAGGCTCTGGGACCAGATACACTGCACATGGCTCACGGCCTCCCTGTATCTATTTTTTCAGCCTCTTGTCTCTCTAATCTTGCTCCTCACCTTTGCCTTCTTACCTTTCAGTACTTCTGCAATGCCTTGAAAGTCTGCAGACAACATGTCAGGTCTGTTACCAGGCAGGTTCACCATCTCTCTGAGCTCCTGGGAGGGGGTTGCAATGAATATGCAATTATTAGCAGCACTCAAAAGATCACCCAGAAAAGTGAAAATGAAAGCTTATTAAGAGTGATGAACCTGGCATGACCTTTTTAGTTTAGTACATAATTTATCAATCCACCCTCCATTAGTTGATGAGCAGATGACAATATATGAAATATGTCTTCTGTGACAACGAGTGCATGTAGCATTTTTGGGCAGAGCAAGCTGTAGAGTAGGGAGTGAGAAAATCCGATTTTCCAAGCTGCTTGGATTGAAAAAGGTTTCCTGTGGTCGAAGCACAAAGGATGGAAGCCGATCTCTAGAGTCAAATGCACTTTTGGAAGTCACTTAGGCTAAGAGTCTGGCAAATGACTCTGAAATTATCCTGAAATGTCTGTCTTCATAAAGACAACCATATGATGCAGATATAAACCACTGAAAAGCCTATGATCAACCATATTGGTGCTGAGCTGGCCATCTTCAGGTACCAGCTTCAGCAATGTTTTGGGGCTGAAGTGTGTTGTCAGTCATCTGGCAGTAGGCAGGCTTACCTTGATGGTGCAGGCCACCTGAAGGGGCCCCCGCCGGCCCACAATCAGAACCCGGCGCACCCTGCTGGCAGCCAGGGCCTGCAGGGAGGGCTGTGTGATGTCTGTCTTCTGCAAAGCGGATTGGCACAGCGAAGAACGAAGGAGTCAACTCTCTTATAGCACAACAAACGACTGCCATTCTGCCACTTCCAGGGATGTATCTTATAACTGCCACTCATTACTCATTTGACTTGCAACAGAGCCAGAATGACAGTTTTTAATATGAAAGAATATTAGTAAACTCTCAAACAGACAGACAAGCCAACAAATGCATAAAATATCATTTGTGGTTGACTCATCATCATGGCCAAGATGAAGTTGCAATTCTCAATTCTCAGAGCTGGCATACAAAGATTGTATAAAGATTTTTTTCTTTTTTTTGATGAGCAAGTAACTTACCAAAAAGGTCCTGCAAACTAGAACGATACCAATGATTACCTGCTTGTTCAAGAGTGCAGGACAAATGTGCTGCAGCAGGGGGGTCCAATCTAATCTGAAAAGGGCCGGTGTGGGTGCATCATCAGGTGTCTTAGCGCTGGGCTAAAACAAAACCTGCACCCATACCGACCCATGTCAGGTAAGCCTGGACACTCCTGTGCTAGATGGTTAATAAAACAGTTTGGAGGAAATGTTCCATGCATGGAAACATTAACGGACAAATAATAAAAATAAAATAAGTTGCGGTACTTTGAATCCTAACATAACAGCACTGAAATTTGACTGGATGTCAGATGTGTTTCGTTTTTGTTTTTCTTACAAAAGAAAACTGGCTGAGTAAAAGAAAACGTTTACGCCTTGTATTATCTCATTCCTGCCCCTCCAGGGAGATTCCTGTTTCCAAGACAACAATTACGTGATTTAACATTGCTGAACAATAACATGAAGTGATTTGTGATGACAAGCAGCCCTTTCAGTTTTACAAGCAGCCCTTTCGGTTTTTTTTAAGTTTAAAAAAAACCGGAACAAGTGGGTTTAAAAGAAGAACAGCTACACTTCGAGGACTACTGTAGGACGTGTTTTAGATAATTGTTGTTGTCAAACAGGAAAACTACTCCCACACAATGCTAGACATTTATTTTGAAATTCTGAGATTTGAATGCTACAATTGTGATTTCACATCACTTAAAATTTCTTATCAGACAAAATGATACAATGTTAATTGAATATAAGCCTCAGTCTGCTGATTGCAGTGTTATTAAATCCAGCAATTGATCAAAATATTAGGTTGCCAGATGACAGCATATAGTACATCACAAACAATTAAATACATGCTTCATTAAAAGATTCAAAAATTTCTATAATCATGGCTCATATTACACCGATACAAAATGATCCATATCACTAGGGTCCCGCCCTGTATAAGGCCATTGTGGTGGCGGTTAGCTCTGAGTAACTGTAAATCTCAGTAAACTAAATCAACAGGGCATTTAGAGTATAAACTATATGATTGACTGCCATGAGGGAGATAGCTAAAAATTATACATCAGGCAACATTGGACAAACACTGGACCAACTTAATTCAATAATTATGAAAAATATGTTCTATGAAAAATATCACAAAATGTGATATTCACTTTCAATTGCTAGTGTATTATTATTTGGTCTTATTTCCATTCTATTGTAATAAGGGAGGAGAGAAAAGGGGAGGAAAGGTGAGTCTTCTTCATCACATCTGTAGACCTTCACACAAATGTACTGTACAAGTTCCAGCTCTCACCGTTAAAACGTCAAGGGGAGAAAGCAATATTCTGGCCACATCTAGAGCCACGTTCCCCTGGCCCAAAATAACTGCCGTTTCACTGCTCAGATCGGGATTCAACTGGACACAGAAACCCAAAAACACATCATTACACACCGGCATAAGCATGTGAATCTCAACATCTGCTATAAGTTTAATATCAAAACAGGCCTGTATTCCACTAAAATAGTGTGGATATGAGAGTTGGGGAAAACTCACGCCTTTGTTGCTGGGGAGCCCATTGTACCATCCCACAAAGTCTTTAGCGGAGTAAACTCCTGAGAGATTTTCCCCCGGAACTCCCAAAGTGCGGTTTCCCTCAGCTCCATAGCTCTACAAACATGCAAACATGTTACACAGACAGACACACTACCAGAACTTAAAGCAGGTTTGTTTGTTGTATTAATGCTTTGTGAAGACAGCACAAGTGCAACCTCAGACTCAATGCTTTCCAAGGACACAATGAAAAGGAGAGAGAGTTTAAGCCTTTGAGCTCATTTATACGGTGACAAAAGGAATACTCACCAGCACGACAGCATGATAAGCCTGTTGCAGTTCTTCCACACTCACGTCCTTTCCCACAGTCACGTTGCCATGGAAGCTGCAGCGTTCATGCTGGGCAGTCTGGGTAAAAGTGTTGATGACATTCTATAGAGAACACAATGTGACACAGGGGGACAGAAACAAGAGCACCACAGTTGGTCCACAGTTACCTTTGACTCCAGGGTAATACTTTATTGGTGAGCATAAGTATGCTCGTATATGTTCAGTACAGATCTAGACTTTGTCTGTTGTCCACAGCTGAGGTTTCCAAGCCTCAAGAATAGGTTGTAACTTCCGTATGTAACCTCTGTCTTTTTTAAAAGTTGTCCTTTTTCCATGCGGTTTTCTTTCGTTATAAAAGCTGTCACTAACTGAAGCAAGACAGCACACTCAGGGCAAAACACAAGGCAGTACCATTAATGCTCAAAGTAAATAAGGGCGTGTGCGGAATCCGTGTATGTCACAGATGTATACAGAGCTCAGATTGTTGAATAGCACTCAGAGCAATGAGCCGTGTGAGTGAGAGCACACCTGAGTATGACCTGGTGAGCGGAGCGGGGCTTAATTAGCCTTCAGCTTCACTGATTAAATGTATACTCTACTAGAGTTACTAAAAAACCAAACCGAGCATCAGCTCTGCAATGACATACAGGACATATAGTAGTGACACTGTCAACATTTGTTGCAGGTGAACTTCACCTTTCCTTTAAACTAACATTATGGATTCCAAAGAGGAACAAAGGGCTTTTACCTTGACTTCTGGATGGTCAGGTGCCACCCCAAATCGCACAAGCCCGAAGGGTATGGGCAGCCGCTCATATATGTCTACCTGGATGGCCGGATGAGCCTGCAAAAAGGCAAAGGGACACAAATATCAGTATGTTTATCGTGGAAAATGGCTGTTGGTGAACTGAGATCTCTTTGATTCTATTCTTTGAACATTTAATCTAATTGTCATTTAGGACTTGTGTTTAAATCGGCATAATAAATGTTAAAGGGTGTACTGGAAAACCTTCCCTCATGACTTTTAGAATGAGTGTAGTACTGAAAAATAAAATATCCAGTACAATATATATAATTGAAAGTTACACTATAACAATTTTGCACATAAATATGGAACATCACAGCTGCTAGCTAGTTAGCTAAAAAACCAAAAGCAATAGGGCCAGAACAGGATAGGTCTGGCTTCTGGAGCAATCAAACTTGTGACAGGAAACAGGAAACAAAGCCTGAACAAACAACAAAACTAACTGATGAATGGCTTTTCTTTCTCTCTCTCTTTCCACTGATTAAAGGACTGAATCAGGTTTCCTGTTTTTTTCCAGAAATCTTGAAGATTGATCGGTGTCTGGCACCATCCATGTAAAGTTTGAAGGTTTTAACTAAAATAGTGTCTAAAGCGTTGAAATGGTCTGAGTAACTTTAATAGCATTGTCTGGTACCTCAGATTATTCTCTGTCCTTGTGAAGAAGAACTATGCATTAGAAGTGCTTGGCCCCAACTGAGGCTATATCAGGAATTCTCACTTTGAGTAGGTGTTGAGCGGTGTAGAAGCCTGCTGGTCCTCCACCCACAATACAAACCCTGGGACAGGAGCTAGGTGTACATGCCAGCCTACGCAATCCTGTGCAAAACAGAGCATAATCAATCATACATTCAGGTCCTGACACAGGTCAACCAGTGAATCCTGCTGACCATGCAAAGAGACAGGTATGACATCACTGTCTCCATCAAACTCCAAGCACACAAGTATCCAAGGTGAGCGAATCTAGGCAGACTAAAAGTGGAAAGCTGAGTAAGAACTTGTCAAAGCTGATCTACCTAAACTTAAACTTAAACAATATCAAATGATGGACAGATGGCTTTCTTGAAGGGAAAATAGACCACTTGTTGTGACAAAGCAAACACGCATCCTCTGTTGTAGAGTGGTCGCCACACTGCATTTACGCACCACTTAAAATTTGATGTGTGAGGAAATGATTATGCTTTGTCTAGAGGACCCCACCTAGGTTAACAATCCAGGCAGCTCTTTACTTCAATATCACAAATAATTGGTTTAGGATTTTGAAATGAACCTGGGAACTCCAGTATGTACATGGTTCTAATCTTATCACTCGTAAAATTATTTTCAATAATGAATTGCTTTCACAGAAAAAGACAACTCTGTCAATATGTTTACTCCGGTTAAATGGGGGAAAGCCACATACCATACAGGTAAATCAGAAACGTATTGCCTTGCGTAAATTCAACTTCCTGTTCAACAGCTACCCACATCCGTCATGTGACACATCGGTACTCGTGTACTCACCACTGGTTACAGTAGCCCTGGCACACTTTGTTAGTAGTGATTTCATCGGCTTGAAGACGAACATTCTGGACGTGTTCATCTCGACGTGTTCTTATGAAATGGACAGAAAATTCAATTTTTTTAAGCATTCACTTCAAATAACCAACCCGATTGCACGCACTTGAGGTCCTTTTTCTAGACAGATATAATGCTTCAGTTCAAGACTTGTCTTCTGGAACGACTAGCCATTTAGATATTCCTATACACTGACCGTAGTCCACCTACCGCGAAAAATTCTACTTTCGGTGTGACAAGCCCGCTAGCTAGCACTATGTTTTTAAATCATTGTAATATTTCAAATTAACGGTTCACAATTGTATGTAAGTAGATACCTAACACCACATGAGTATGTTCTGTACTAGCCCTTAAGATATGTCTTATCTTATTAAAGACTTGTCCGATAATTTCTCAAAATAAAACCGTTCAGATTAGCTAGCTATTAAGTTTTAGCTAGATTGTTTTACCGTCCCGCGCAGCAGCGCCCAGTCCTGCAGAAACAAGCAGCTAAAATGATAGTTCCGCTTTTATTTGTAATTTTAGTTAGACTTTGTGCTGTCCTCTGCACGCTGACACCAGGCTAGTCCACAGGACTGACAGCGGAGATAACACCAGTGTAGTTAACACCATGTCTGCCTGATCAAGGACATGTGATGTGCTATTGTAGTTGCTACGTAGTAGTCAGTGCCCCTTGAAATAGTTTGTCCTGTTCAGGTTTGTATCGCTGGTTATTAAACCTTTTCCTCGAAAATCATCACAGCAATTTGGGTGCACCTTTGAAAAAAATTCCTTTATATCGTAACTGCTGTACCCAAGATCGAGTTGATCTGCAGCTGCTCGTCTGTTTTGCCTTGTAGTTAAATTAATGCCGTGACAGCACTGTCGTAGAAAAGATGCTTCCACCTGTTCTATCACTGCCGATGATTTCAACTAAGGGAGTCGAAGTCGAGTTGTATGGTCACGTTACCTTTGACATCGATTGAAAAACAAGCAAGTTCAGCCTTCTCGGTTACTGAATCTTCTGCCAAATACTGTATGCACTAACCAGCACGACTCTTTTAAAGTCCTCCAGGTCTCCTCTTAGAGTCATGCTAACCACGATTATGTTGTTAAACAATTCCATCTATATCATATTTAAAACAGTAATAAATAATCGTCATTTTGTTTTGTAGTACTCACCTTCCCTTAGATTGTGGCATGGCAACGTTCTGCTCTGCCAAAGCCACATATTCCCCCTTTTCTCACAAGAGAAATGGTAGCCATGCCTGTCTTGCTATTTCTGCATTTGAATTGAACTGATGCACTTGTACGTCGCTGTGGATAAGAGCGTCTGCTAAATGCCTGTAATGTAATGTAATAATCCATTTAGGATCACAGCGGAAATTAGCTGCAGGCTTTCTTGTGTATTTATCTTCTATAGATTTTGCTAACGTGTTGATAAGATGTTTATTTTTATCATCAACTTTATAATATTTACATTATGGCACAAATACAAATTGCAACTAAGTTTCCACATTTGTCAAATAAATAGTCAATAGCACAAGCGTCAACTTATTAAGGAAAATGTAACATTTTATTTGCACAAGAAAATGTTTCAGCTTGCTTACTTGATTATTAAACTGAGCATGAGTGTAGACATTCAAAATAAATAATAGAGGTTTGGATGATCATGGTTTGACTACTTTTTGAGCAAAACATTTTCACTTTTATTGACTGCATCAGTGGGGAATCAAATGCATCGTCTCCCTTTTCCAATTACGCTGTGTCGTATCGGCTATTATTGTAGCTTATCACATGATACTAACCTGTTTGTTCTAACCTGTTATTTGCCAAAGTGTATTTTCCTACAGATCAGCGACTAAGCAGACATGAAGGACCAGGATGTGGTGTAAGTTTTTTTTTTTTTAGAAATGACAGACTTGTGCTGACATTTACATTCTGATGAATGTCGCACATTTGAGGTGACTCATGCACACGCAAAAATAAAGTATAATGACCTCCCCAACACATACACTATTAAATGAGGTACTTAATGGACCTCTGTAGGGATAATAACAAACATACACTACATAAACAGTTACTAAAAATTATATCAATAATGAATGATTATCAGAGCACACAAAGACATCAGTTTGTCCACACTTTGAGAAAGAAACACGCAAAGCTGTCCTCTAGTTCCGTCTAGTTACTCAATTATTGTGATAAATGTACTGCATGTCACTGTGTTGGGGACAGAGTTGGTGATGTCTCTGGTTTGTCACAACAGGCCTGTAGCTTTCTTTGGTCTGTGAGGAGACAGGAAACAGAAAGATTAATTCTGCCTCTACTCCGTAATGAAAAGGGTATATAAAAGACCAAGATAGAAAGACAACAAAAAATTTTAAAAAGCTGGGATGTTCAGTGATCATGATTAAATTGATGCTATTAGTAAAAAATAAAATAAAATAAATTTAATAGTAATTCCTTCAGTAGAATGGACTGAAGAGTGCATGTAAAAAAAAAAAAAGAAAAAGCGGCAACACATCATTTGACTCACCCTTGTGCACCGCCACATCAGTACACCGAGGAAGACACAGACCACAACTGCGCCTGCTGTCACACTCAGAAGGAACAAGATTTGTTGCAGGTTATGAATTCTGTTACAGTCCTCTTTTGGGTCCCTCTCTAAACAGGAAAAGAAACAAAACATTACTTTGACAAAAGGCACCCAGTTTTAGTAATTAATTTGTGGTTCTGATTACAGTACTTTCAAGGCATGCTGTGCATTGTCTTTTTTTGGTCACAGTGCTGAAAATTCAGATATTGATCAGGCCTGTGTAATCATACACTCTGCACTGTGACACCATGCCTTGCCTTATTATCTACATCTGCACTTTACCAGACTCTCCCTCTGAAATTCCTGCTTGTGAGACAAAGTGTGTTTGCGCAGTGCTCGGATAACACACTAATTTAATGAGCCGAAACCTGAGCTCAAGAGCCCCATACCACAGATTTGTGGATGTGGTCACTCCTTAACTGCTGCCTCCTCACATTTGAAAAGCAGGTTCAGAACTGACAAGGTTTTGTAGCACTTGCTAAACACACAGATAGTGTACATGCTACAAAACTGTTGAGTGAGCAACTGTTGTAATGCAGCAGAGGTTTTGAGGAGTTCCTAGTCGCTTAAAACTCAACTATCATAATCAACACTGGTCAACTCTCTACATTCTTGTAAAAGTGCTTGTCCCTGTGTACCTCGGATGATGATGATTGTGTCCGTACTCTCGTATCTCTGCACCCCCCCAGATTGTTCGTCTAGTTTGCTCCAAATGCAGTAGTACCCATCTGAGTCTTTCACTCCCAGCAGGGACAGCTGTAATGTGTAGTCACAGCATTCACCGATCATGGACAGCCTGTGCTTGTACTCTTGGTTTACAGTGCGCTTTGAGGTACCCACTGAAAAGTACAGCACCTCCAGTTCCTTAGAGAAGCGTCTTTTCAAATAGAGCCCCGTTGGATTGATCAAAGTGGTTCTACATTGTATTTTGGCTGTTGAGTTCACCTTCATGAGCGAAATGGCTTTTGGGCTTTGGAAAACCACAGGGGATTCTGGAGAGAAGAGAGAAGAGGATGACGAAACATGTATACATATGTTGGATCTACAAAATTCAAGATCTTTTAGTGTTCTCTGGAGAATTATCTTTTGCGCTTCTAATTTTGCATTGACTTAACTATCTGCATATCTAAGACAGAGAATTGCTTGAAATAATTTCTAAATATCGAAATATTAAAATGTAGTCCTTATGAAGTAGGACATAAAGGCTTTAGTGTACTTGCCTCAACAAGTTAAGTATTGTGGAATGTGTTCATTTTAAAGAGGAATAGTTTCAAGACTCCTAAAATGTATGTTTTTGGTCATCACCGACGGGGCATGCATTTTCAGATCTGTCTCTGTCAGACACAGACTTCAAACAAACTTCCTCTCACTCTAGTTTGTCACTTTGCACATTTATACTTGTATGCGAGAGAAATGTATATTTGGCATGATCTGTGGTCATTCGTCTTCATGCAGTTCTCTCTTGTGGATTATATACTTTTAAGTCAGAAGTTCTGCATTGAGCTTGACTTCTTTGGACATTACTCCATCTTGGTTCAATTGTTAAAGCTTCCACTATGAATGACAATGTCTGACAAAATACCCCTGTCTTAATGCAGAGATGTCGCTTTAAACAAAGGACTGTTTCTACATAGCTTATGATTCAATTGCTGGGCTGGCTCGCCTGCTGCGGTGTGATAACTGCTATACGTTTAACAGTGCCAAAAGCATGTTATAGTGTCAACTTTCCCTCAGAGTTATGCTATTTTTCATCACAGAGAGACACGTTTGATTGTTCATCTTTTGACAATTCAGTGTGTCCAGATGATGAGCCCATATGAGCCTTTGCTTCTCTGCATCTCTTTGAATGTGTGATGTTGCTGTGCTAATGAACAAATAGGCATAATGGAATATAACACTGCAAAACCCAAAAAATAGTCCATCTTAACAAGTATTTTAATCTTATATTTTGATTGAATTTTTTTTAAATATTACTTTCTTTGCTAAATAAGATGAGCCAATGCCAAGGAGGTGCAGTTACTCAGTTCAAGATTTGTCAACGGGGTAAGACAATTTCACTTGTCAAGCAGAAAGTAACTCAAAACTAAGTTAATATTTTCTACTTGAGTCTCATTACATGACTGAAACACTTGGCAAGACACAACTTTTTTTTGCATCTCATTTCCTCTGAAGTGCCCCCACTTCACTCACTGAAGTACCTTAGAGACCTGAACCCTTGACCACCCAACTAAGTCTTTTTCTTACCCGGATTACAAATGATCTTACAGCAGTTGTAGAAATTTGCATAATAAATTGTAGTTTTCAACCATTAGATTAAGCAGGCTTTTTGTTCAGTGATGTCCAGTTGAAATCACAAGGCAAGTAGTGACACATCTTGTCATATATCAAGGTAAATGACTTAATAATATAATTTTAAATGATATTATATAGCTGCCTCTGCAAAAGCAAATGTAATTGCTTGCACACATGATTTCTCACAGGGACAGATACACTGGACTCCACTCTTACCTGCCCTTGCAGCCCCGGCTAGAGTGAAGAGGAGTCCCAGCACACAAGTCCACCGTAGAACCTCCATTCTGTTACCTGTCAAAGTGTGCCTGGTCGAGAGCTACAAATCTTACTGTCTCATGTTTATCTCACATCACTGGCTACTGGCAAGATGAAATGGTAGCGAATAATAAATAGTCATTTCCTCGATGTGTGCTGCACCCAGGAAATGTGGTTTCTGTTCTGTTTTCTACTCTGCCCTGTTTTCAGTGTTCTTATAGGCTTAGTGTTTACATCAGTGTGTGTTTAGTCAAGACTTTTTCCAAATGAGTCATATCCAAGAGAAAATTTTAGAGGAAAATAAAGACTTCCATTTATCATAACTGTAATTCAAAAAGGAAGGATTATTAATAACAATGTATGTCAAACAAGACTTGTATTAACAGGAATCTAACAGCATAAAATCCTTGACAGTCAAGGAAGAGTTCAAGATCAAACCAAAACATATACCAACAATGAATTTTTTTGGGCATGTGTGTCTGTAGGAAAGGGAAAGGTAATTATGTGTTTGAGAGCACACATGCATGAACACTAAGCAAAAAGTAAAATTTTCCTAAACAACATTTCATTCTGCCAGAATTATAGTCCAATAATTATGTCACCCACCAATAACTATGTCACCCACCAAAAAAAAAAAAATATATTACACTCACATTAAAGGTATACTATGCAGGATCTGAAAATATTATTTTAAAAAAACTATGCTCAGGCATATCTATGATGCATTGGCAATCTCAGTCTTTACACACTTTAGGCAAATTTGTGCTCCTTTTACCTGTATTTGTTATTCTGAAATGTGTTTGTGACGTTTCTGGGCGTGGCGCTCTTTTCTGTGTGGGGAGGGGTGGACGTGGCTACAGAACTGGTGGTTTGGAATCATATTCCAATAAAGTGTTGCTAGTCAGCTGCTGACAAAGACAGACATGAAGAAGCCTAGATACAGCAAAGCAAAAAGTCAAGCCGACAGGGCTTGTTCAAAAACTAGAGTCAACCCTGGAATTACTTTTCTTCGGTTCACCAAGGGGATGAAAAGCAACAGGGATTGGCCTGTTTTCTGTTAGACCTATTAAGTAACGTTACTTTTAACTAGTGAGTCTATCGGAGGCAGCTAGATGCCTGAGGCTGGGTAGCTTTTGTATCGAGTTCTGTTCTTCCATCAAGATGTCTTCCCCCCTATGGGAATTGCTGTTACTGCTTATAGTTACAACTTAGCTAGCTTGGTAATTTACCTGCATTTATTGCAATCGGGGGAAATTAATTTGATACAGCATGCATGCTATCTAGCTAATGTTACGTGTAACTAACTTCACTAACAACGCCTATGGCCTGCTAATGTTTCTTATTTCACTTGCGATTCCGTGTTTATATCCCTATTCTAAATTATATAGTTTTACTCAGTGCAGTTATCCAGCTAACTCAGTAACCCTGCTTCGTAAAACAGGGCCTAGAACAGCTAAATGCAAGTAAGAGCATTTGTCCGGCAGTCGGAGGGTTGTCCGTTCGATCCTCCGCCCTGGGCGTGTCGAAATGTCCCTGAGCAAGACACCTAACCCCCAATTGCTCCCAAAAAGCTGATTGGTACCTTGCATGACAGCCCTTCACCATTGGTGTGTTAGTGTTTGTGAATGGGTGAATGAGAGGCATCAATTGTAAAGCACTTTGGATAAAAGCGTTGCACAAAATAGTTGCACCGACACTATAGATTGGCTACCGTACTATATTTCCATGCACTAAGGGGTGCATGATCGTTATAACACTGCCTAATTACTATTACCATCTATGTGGGTACGGAGTGTAAGGACGGAGTGTGGCACAGTGGGTAAGGAACTGCGCTTGTAACCGAAAGGTCGCAGGTTCGATTCCCGGGTAAGGACACTACCGTTGTACCCTTGAGCAAGGTACTTAACCTGCATTGCTTCAGTATATATCCAGCTGTATAAATGGATACAATGTAAAGTGCTATGTAAAAAGTTGTGTAAGTCGCTCTGGATAAGAGCGTCTGCTAAATGCCTGTAATGTAATGTAATGTAATGTGGTCAGTGATGCTAAATTCAAGAAGGTCAGTGATGCTAAATTCTGATGCTGGTTTGTGATCAACAGAAAGTGGACAGAAACTGTACACAGAATCTTTGATTACCATAGCCAAGGCAGTAAATGGATTCTTGTTAATGTACATGCGAGACCCGTCAACAAAAATGTTGAGGTCTGGGTCCACCAATGGCTCCGCCTAGAAGATCTGGGCATCTCATCCGAAATGATGTGGTTCTTCTGCTGTACTGAGTATCTTCGCTGGGTTGATCCTGGTATCTTCTTTCTGCTCTGCTTCACGCATGGAGCCTGGTGGTTAGCCTCTCACTTAACTCACCTTTGTCCTGTAACAGAAGACAACCTTCCAGTGTTTAGCAGTTCTACTAGAGTGTGTTTTGTGTCATACACAATCTCTTCCCTCAGCACTGTGGTTTCTGTGGCCTCTACTGCTCAGTACGTGTAGTCAAGAGCCTGAAAGCAGCATGGCAGAAGTACAACTACAAAATCCTGCCGTGTTGACAAATAGGCCACAGACTTCATTTTCCCCCCATGCAGCTGTGAGTGTCCCTGACTGGATGTTGCTGTGTACATGAAATGTCTTTTTTTCCACTGTCTGGAATTCCCAAGGTGGGTGCCCTGCCCTGTGCAGCCTTCACCCGAATGAAAGCCTCCTCCTGCTGTGCTCCCCACTCGACCATCTGTAAGGAGAGACCCCTTTATTCACCTAAGTTACGGTAAGGCCAGATAAGCAAGAGAAGTCTGCAACAAGGTTTCAACAGTAATTCATCAGCCTCAGCAGCTGCCAAACCCCCTCACATTTGTAGGCCTAGGCATATCAGCAGTTGTAGCTGTCTGATTTTGACTTATTTCTTTATGACCTTGCTGGATCACATGTCCCAGGTCCAAGTTGTACAGCGTCAGTTCTAGATCACTCACAGCCCTAGAAATTGATGGTAGGGGACTAATGGAATCCCTGCCCTGTCCAGATGTGCTGTTGGGCATTCTGACTCTATTCCTTCACACGTATTGTCCAAAACCCATTACTCATATCTAGCTCGGAAAACACTACATACTCTGGTCTCGGCCAAGCCTGCACCATAGTGCGGGCTTGCTACGATTGAATGGATTTTCTTGACCACCTTATTTAAAGCTGTGTAGTCAGTAGTTAATCTCCATGACCCATTCAGCTCTGGAACTGGTCAAATAGGTGAGTTGGTGCAGGAGGCAAGTGTTTCACCGCCCCCCTACTCCTCCAGTTGTTGCACTCTCTTTCACAGCCCCCAAGGCTGTGGTTTGATAAGTGGTGCATGCCAAGGCCAACAACAACAGACTTGTCCTGTGTCAGCCCGCAATCATATTTATGCTTAGCCCACACACCTCTCCTTCACCATAGACTCTAATATTCGGGTGTTATTTAATTGCTTGTCTCTGGCTGTAGACCAGAACCTGATGAATCTGACCAACTTTCTGCCATGGGTATACGTAGTACAAAAGCGGCAGGGACGTATGTACACAGGCAATATGAATCTCCTAATGAATTCACTTCTTTACTCTGTACTCACACACTCACTTAACTGAGTTTCCTGCTTTCGTCCTTATAAGACCACTCTTTTTGTCAGTAAGTATGGGGATGAGAATGAGTGCTTATATATGGGCCTCTTCAATATTTTCCTACAAAATGTTGTTTATTTGATTCTCCCATCATTACCGGCGACAGACAATTTATTTGGGGGCTCCTAGGCAATCAAATGACCTCTTTTCATTCCTTTTAAGAGCTATTAAGTGCTATGCATCTATACGCGTGGATCTATCCTTAATTCTCAATTTTTTGTTTACTTTACAAGTTGAAGGTATTTGCAAAGAAACTCAAGGCCAGCTCAACAGTCTGATAATCACACGTGCTTTAGCTGTCCTTCATTTTGTAATCGCAGGCCGAGGTGGGGTGAAGTGGGGTGGTGGTCGCCTATATCTAGAACTGTATTCTGTGTTGGTCTTTTGTCCCGTACTTATCCATCCAATAAAACTTATTTTTGATTAATTTGAAGTTTAGTTGTTTAGCCCATGAGATGCACATAACTGCTGTTAATTAAATTTGGCTTTATCTTACCAATAACGAGGCAGAAAAGAAACATTTTTATGGAGCACAGTGGGAGCAGGTTTTGGCGTAAGTTTGAAATGTTCTCTAAGTAATTCCAGTCCTCTGCAGAATTTCAGAACATCACTCTCATATGTCTGCAGAGCTTTGAGAGAAGGAGAGGTTGTGGCGTCATTAATGAGATTAATTATTTGTGCCTGCTTGGACTACAGCAACGGACTTAAAGTTCATCTTTAGTCACAGCTGCACAGTACCAGAGGAGTTATCCAAACACTTTTCTAACTTCAGTTTAATGTGTGCAGAAGGTCAGCCATTGCACAGCAAACTAAAAAGTAAACTGTCGATTCTGTGACAACAAGCCATTGCAGCCCATGTGTTTTCTTTTGACAAATTTCCTCATTTACTGTAGGAGTCCAGAATGCAGAAAATAAAAAGAAATCTTGGTTACTGTGAAGAAACATACTGATTTGACACTGAATTGGTTGAAGCATGGTAGCCAAACCCACTGGAGATGTTGGAACTAAAGCTCATCAGTACCTCACTATGACAGACTGCTCCAGGTGCATAGAATGGGTCTAAATTCATTACAACTAGAGGAAATAAATGGTTCTGAGCACTACCCACAGTCCACTTTCAGGCTAGTTGTATGAATGGGATCTGTTGGGGCTGGAGCTGGTCAGACTAATCAGAATGTGTGTGAATGGTTTAGTGATGGAGGTCAGGTGGCAATCCATCCTGAGTGTCACATCCGCTATGACCACCGCCCATAGGAAGAAAGGTATCGCTCACGATTTGCTCTGTTTTTCTTCTTTTTTGTTGTAAAGCATCATTTCACCCAGGCAAAGGCATAATTTGGGGATAATTGGGATTTGCTGATCAGTAAGGACACAAGGAAAGGAAGCAAGGAGGTAAAGTTTTTTCTTTCAAAAATATATACAAAAATAAGCATTTTGCATAATCAAATATCAAACATGTACATATATAGAGCCAAGCAAAGTACATATAAGAAGAAACAAAACATTAAACAATAGCTTAAGTAAATAACAAACAGATATCACACATAGGTCCCGGAAGTTAACCAACAATTTTCAATAGGCAAGAGGTAAATTTTAGAGGACTAATAGACATTTTAATCTTTCTGCTTGCTTATTTTTCATATCATCAATGATTGAAAGTACAATGATAATTCTTTCTCAAAAACCACAAACAAAGGTATGGTTTTTAGGAATCTACATTTCATTAAATAATGAAATTATGAATCATAAACTGAAATTCGCTGTCTAAGAAAATAAAAATAAGCGACTGGAATGCATGCGTGATTGCAGACATCAATTTCTCATATGTTTGACCCATTTGGCCTTCCGTGCTAGGAAAGGAGACAAGGAAAGGAAACAAGGAAGGGCAAAATATGTTTGAATGAGCCCGGACGCTCCATTCTTATGAAACACCGTAAATATTACTGAATAGTCCTGAGAACATATCGCAAAACTGCTGGTAGTGGTGTTATATCCAGTCATTATCTGCTACACAGTCTCCGGTACTTGATTCCCAGCTGTGTATGCGATTGGCTCCTGGTCTGTGTGGCCACTTCTGGAGATCAGGTGAGCAAAATGACTGAACCACTCTTTTAGTCTCTTTCTGTTTATAGCAACAAACACAATGACAGCAGCGACCACTATCAGTGGCAGGCTCACTTTCAGGATTATCATTTTCAGGATTGCAGATTTTGAACCTTGGGTGCTTTCTTCGAAATCTACGAAAAAAAAGGGAAGAAATCAGCTGAAAAGTTATGAAATGTATATAGCAATGATGTAACATGGTAAAATTAGTTTATATGCAACCAATATTTTTTCCAGAATAACCAGACATTTGTCATTTATTTCAATAACATTTAATATGTATAAGAACACAGTTTGACTCTTCTAGCACTAAAGATACTTCTCAGCTATTTGTGTTCAATATATACCAAAATGTTTAGCCATTTTTTAATCAATCTTTGAAATGTTTTATTATTTTGAATAAGAAAAGCAATGAGTGAGACTCATAGTTTGGTCCGTAAGTATTTTGTATACTGTGACAAAATTTTTGTGGTTTTGGCTCTGTAGTCTCCAGCATATTGAATTTGAAATGGAAGAAAGTGTATCAGGCTGAAGTGCAGACTGTCATCTTTATTTTGAGGGTTGAAAGGTTAACGTTGTTATCCTTATTATTCTGATATTTATTTTTTCAGGTTATATAAAATTATGAGTTTTTAAAAAAAAAATTCAGCATTGCTTGTAGCTCCTCTATGAAAGGGGATGAGTAACTGTGTGAGCCAGAAACAAATATCTTACAGTCTAGAGTGTTCCAACTCCTACAGGCCTTCAGCAAAAAACAAGAATAAAACAGTAATAATTCTACATGGATCACCCGGTATTGATGTCCATACCCTCAAATTAAAGCTGACAGTCTGCACTTTAACCTCATATTCACTGTTTCATTTTGAATCCATTGTGATGGAGTACAGAGCCACAACAACAAAAATTGTGTGACTATCCAAACACTTACGGACTGCACTGTATGTAGTGTGAAAACTTCTCTCCTCCTGTATTTCTTCACTTGTGATGGACAGGCTGGCGTGTTTATATATTATCCCACATGTAGCCCGTACAAAACAGCGGTACTGCTTTTCATCCTGCTTCTGCGTGTTCTTTATCAAAAGAGAGAATTTCAGAAAAGTGCTGTTCTTTTCCTGTTCGATACATGTGAAGCGCCTTTGATGAGTAGAGGCATTATTTTCACCACAGGGAAGATAATCTTCTATTTTGAATTCGATCCACTGAAAATTCAGAAATGTACAGTTTTTATTGAGCAATATGCTACAGTTCAACATTGCACTGCTCCCTGCTTCTGCACTAGTGTTATCACAGCTCATCTGAAGAATTCCACCTGAAAAACAAAATGCATGAAGATATTAGTAGACATAGCATGAAAATGCCATTCAAGAATTCCTTGTAATAATCTCTGCATGTGTTCCCATCCAAACTGATAACAGAAAAACAAACTTCTACACTGTAAACTTGCATTTATATTTGCTCACAAAAATGTATTCTTTTTATTTTTAAATCAGTAATATCTACTCTGTGATATGCTGATGAAAACTGTGTGTAAAAGTGTGAAATTTATGGGGAGTATACCAACAAGGTTATGTTAGCAAAGCTTAAAACAAGTCAGCGTTACAGATTGAGGTTTTACACTCAAAATACCTTCCAAAGTATTTTCAGAAAAATGTGTTAATTTCAATGCTTAAGATTGTGAGACTCACCAGACGAAGTTACTGACAGTACACTGAGGCTCAAGACAACCACACACAGGCACAGTGATGATACCATCTCTTCAGAAAATGTTTCTGTTCAGCTGAGAATCCCTAGAAGCAGTAACAGAAGTAAACAACATGCAGTGTTATTATTTATCCATGTTGGAATATCCATTGGTATTCATATGCCTCTCTAGTCATTGTAGCATCCCCCAATAATCCAGGAGAGTGCAAGTGTGCTCTCTCCTAGAACGCATACTGCTAGTCACTGCAAGCCATCGCCTGACCTGCCCCTTCACTGTGTTGGAGGAGTGCCCATTCATACACAGATGGTGCAGCCATTGCAACTGAACAGATGAATTGTGATGCAACATTGCAACTGTAAACAGGTAAAAGAGACAGGACAGTGATAAGATGAAATAAAGACAATCTGAAATTAATTCATTTGTTCTTCTGGCATGGCTACTGTAGCAGCAGTGTACATTAAGTTATTGACTGTGTTACATTTGCGATGCGTTACATTAAGACTGACTCCTTTATCGCCGCGTGGGTGCAGGATCACTGTCGAGTCCAATTGCCTTAAATTTAAGCAGATAATCGTTTGTTTTACTCCGGGTTTTGCAGTTTCCTCTACAAAAGGCAGCCATGTCGCAGCATGTTTTGCCACTCCCGACTGAGGGGGCGTATTCCCGTGGGAAAGTGACGTCAATGCATACCCTCTATGACCTCGGGTGGTCTACTCCTATCAGGAGAAGAAGCTCTGTTCGGCAGACTGGAGTTTTGGCCAAAGTTTGGAAACAAGCCAGGGTAATACCCATGCAAAAGCGCGATTCAATCAGTCTCAGATCTCTTATCTGTCTCACGAATGTGAAAACAGAAACTGGGGCGGACAGGTGGAAAGTCTGTTTTCACTATACACAATTAACTACTATTGATTCTGCTATATACCCTGCAATACATTGGCGGAATGGCGGCCTGTCCAGGGTGTATTCCCGTCTCTCGCTCAGTGCATGCTGAGATAGGCTCCAGCACCCCCAACAACCCTGACCAGGAATATCAGGCATAGATAATGGATGGATGGATGATTCTGCGATATATTTACTTCACTTACTATGAATCTTAGCATACGAGCACTATTATAGTAAAAATGCATTGTCTTGAGTAAAAATATGTGCTGCCATGGAATTATTTATTATCAAATCAAAATTATACCACTTATATTCCACATCATTAATATGCATTCCTAATCAATAAGAATATCTGATGAAGTAAAGGAGTAGACCTAAGAGAACTTAAATCAAAGAATAAATGTATTACAC
Organism: Anguilla anguilla; assembly: GCF_013347855.1. Taxonomy (NCBI): domain Eukaryota; kingdom Metazoa; phylum Chordata; class Actinopteri; order Anguilliformes; family Anguillidae; genus Anguilla; species Anguilla anguilla. The sequence goes on along the minus strand of NC_049202.1, from coordinate 57,620,809 downwards.
AAGCAGACCTGACAAAACAATGGAGAAAGGTAATAGTCCCACAGCACTCAAGCTCCAAATAACTTTTTGAAGCATATATATGAAATTCCAGGTTAAAATCCATGTCACTAAGAAAATTCTCAAAAACTGGACCTCTAAGTTCAAGATGCATTTCTACTTTTGACCCATCTCTACTGTCATTTCCCTCAGACATATATAATGATAATACTATTTAGTTCAGTACTTAGCACAAGGCAATGGGATTCATGGGAGTACTGTGAAAACAGAAGATCTTTAACGGGATCCATTGAGTTAAAATGGTGTGTTTCAGATACAGGATGCAGCAAGCTTATCAAGACGGCCACAACAAAAAACCTTCTAATAGTAGAGGAATCAATGAAATACTAAACTCCTGAATTAGACATAAGTTCACCTTGAAAGAAACATTAAATAACATAGAGACACAGAAAAAATAAACAGACAATACCGCAAAAATCTCCAAAACAAAACAGAATTGCTTACTATGCAATAATCCAAAATGACAACTGTAATAATAAAGACAGAATAAACATGCATAACATATCTGCAATATAAAGTGTTTATACACAATAAGACCAATAAAACTAGTTTTAAATTTGGGATGAACTTTCCACTTTATATTTTTGACAACTGCAGCTTAAACAATGACGTGCCAGTCTTACCAATCTAAGGTGAGCATTAGGAACCTATGCAAACTGACAGGACACCAAGGCAAATAAATTTAACAATAAAATTGCATGATCATTTCAACTGTGCATTTATCACAGCATTGTGTAAATGCAGTGCATAGTGTGCCACAGGAGATTTTGTTCATCACAAGCCATAAAGCAGTTTTCGAAACTTCTGGAAATAATTGCAAAGAAAAGGCACACAGACAGACTGCAGCTGAGCGCTGCGATCTGAGGACCATCGGCTCCGACAACAAACACCTTCACAGCTAAATAAGTGCAAATAGCCGACCGTGACCATGACAGCCGCGTGCCAAATCCAATCCTCCAGCCTGATGTACTCTCTGACTCGGCTGTGCCAAACATTCCTCAGCTGAAAAAAAGCAGAAAAGCCAAACTCTAGAGACACTCACAGCTTTGGAAGTTTGATCCGTTCACCTGAAATTCTCCGTCAGTGCTGGAAGAGCAGGAAGAGCAGGAGATTTATGGTGGATCTGGTAGGCAGTCAAACAATTTCACTTTTCATTTTGCGTAACTGCAGACAAAAAGCTGTTTTGCCTGTTTAATCTAGTGTCCTGGGGCTTTCCATTACAGGCATGTACAGTGAAGCAATGCAGGGAAAGTACCACCAATGTTCATGTTACCAGCCCCTTACCCATTATACTACACTGCCACCCATTCTCACTGCTCAGTCCTAAGTACTCCATGTTACCATATTAAAAAGAAAAGGGTACTTGCCAAACCTTTTACATTTTAATGGTTATTTCATTAAGCAAGCATTTCAATGAGAACTAGTGGATGCAAATGAGTGCAAATCTATTTCCAGATTAAACATGCACACAAGGTCAATTTTTGCTTTCTTGTCCTTTGTATTTATATGTTGCCATAAAATGCAACCAAAACATTTTTTAGAAGCAGCTATAATATGCGTGGCATAAAAAATGGCACAGCTTACAATCATGATCAGGATTTTAATTGTAGTATACCCAAAAAATAGAGCATTTTATAAATATTTCCTATAACTTTCCTATAATATTTCCCTATTTTTTCTGCCCAGTTAGGATTTTCCAATTGCATCTCCACGTATCCCTGGGCCATGTGCGCCCCCACAAGGCAGCTGAAGCAGGCACGCTCCTCCATGCACACCCCTTCATCTCCCAGATCTGAATAGTCTTGTCTAAAGTCAAACACACATGACTGATGGACTAATGTGCAAACAGCCTTTTTTCTGTGCAACAAAACCGTGAAAAAGTGAAAATATTAAATGTTTAAAAGGACCACTTTAATAAGATATAAACCTTTCTATTCTAAGCAGACATTTAATCATATAGAGCATCCTTCAAACATATGGTAACAGAAGAGTGAAATTTGATGATCTTAGCACAAATTCTTTTCCTTATTTTTTACACATACCCTTGTGTATTTCTATGGGCTTCTTGTCTGTGTGAATATGCGTATGCATGTATGTCTGTTTGTGGATAGGTGTATAAGCTGATATAAGAACTGGTAGCTATATCGGGTGTTCATTTTTGTGTCTTCATAGTTTTGCAGTTATTCGATGTACGGTATGCATAAGCATACTACTTGTAGTGATCAATCATGCTTATAGCTTAGATTAGTTGATCTCTTGTGTACATGTGTATGCGGTTTATTTCTGCTGACTGCTTTATTACAATTATTCTTTCTGTATGAAGTTATGTCTGTAAATCTTTAGCATGTTTGTGTTTTCGGTCTTATATTTGTAACACGGATATTTAATAAAATGGAAAAAAAAAAGAAATTGGTTATTTTTGCTGTATACTTAAGGCATTTGGATTTGAGATCAAAAGATGAATGAGAAAAAAGTGCAGACAATCAGGTTTATTTCATGGTATTAACATGTGTATATGCTTTATTCACCAAATTCACCAAAACAGCTGTTTTTGTGTTGCGTCCCCCATTTGCTCCTGTGCAAAATTAACAGATTAACTAAAAAAGTATATCAAAGCAATAAACTCTAATATTGGTTTGCATAGCCCTTGAATGCCATAACTGCATCAAGTCTACGACCCATTGACATTACCAAACGTTTTTCATCTTTGTTGGAAATGCCTTTCCAGGCCTTCAATGCACCTGCTTTCAGTCGATTCTCTGCTGTTTCTGTCTGTCTAATGTTGCCTTAAGTACACAGTAAAAATAACAAATTTCACTCAACGGTTACCATCCATCTGTAGGGCACTTGATGTGAGTGTTTAAAATGCAAAAAAAATTTATTTATTTATTTAATTAAATAGCAGATCTACGGTCACATTTTCTCCTGTTATGTTCATGGTCTGCACTTTCTCAATTCAATTCAGCAGGTGTGGTATATTTATTCAAATTAACGTTTAAACTGTATAATAGGCTGAACATTAAATTATACCACAGTCCCAATTCAACAATACATAACACAGTATGAAAGACAAAATCATCCAGTACCTTCATTCTGAAATATTTTAATCAAATTTACCACCATTTGGCAGATAAAAAACAAACAAACATAAAAGACCATTTAAAAGCCCTCTTGACTAGGTGTATTCCAGGCACTGAACCAAGACTTCCCTTCATTTCGAGGTGAGCATTAACAAACGCCAGCTTTAAAAATGGCAAGCTTCAAAACATTGTATTCTTCATACAAGAGAAAGTGTGGGGATACATAGGTTCTGAAGAAAGCAAACCTGATTCTTCACAGTACCATATCACCAGATTTCACCACTAGGCATTATGCAGAAAACTGCTTCAAACGGTATCGTCATCCTCTTGTAGGCACTGCAAACTCCACAGGCTTATATCACAGTATGTCTGCTACAACACGTGTAATGTGACCATAATTAATTAACAGCACATACTGGCATTTTTTTGTTGTTGTTGCAATTATTCATTTACCTGGTCTTCAATACCCAAATAAGCACCATACTCCTACTTCCGCACTTGCATTCAGTGCAAGTGAATGATTTTCAGATACTTCAGGGTTATTGCAGACTTGGATGGCGGAAGACCGCTCACTGATTAGATGCATTATGTGGAGCAGGACTCCGGATGTTGCCTGCCTCTCTCTAGAAACAAGCTCTCCAGAAAGAGGAAAATGGAAGTGGACCTGGGCATGGGGCACTGGGGCTTCCAGCGGGCACCCAGCCAGGACGGTGAGCAGAGATTGCAGGCTGGCGGGGGACCCCGGGCTGGCGAGGGACCACGGGCTGGGGGGGGGGGGACCCCGGGCTGGGGGAGGGGGGGACCCCGGGCGGGGGACCAGCGTCCTCACCACTGGATGTGGGGAGGCAGTGTGTGCGGCTGCTCCTGCTGGGAGTACTGCGTGTGGAGGGCCTGCAGGGTGCGCGGGGAGTCCTGCCCCTCCAGCCAGTCCCGGTACAGCCGCTGGAGCTCCGGGTTCATCTCCGGCAGCCTCACGGGCAGGCTGCTGTAGGCCTCCTCCATCTGCTGGGCGAGGACCTTATCCACGCGCCCCCCCTCGCCCTCAGCCTGGCCCCGCCCGCCCAGACAGCCTGTCAGGAGGGGAAAAGGGGGCGATGCAAGTGGGGAAAGAAAAATGGAGAATATTTTACCCTCATCATTATAAAGACATTACATTTACAGTATTAAAAAAAAACAAAAAAAACATTCTCCATAATTAAGAATTCACAGTTGTCTCTTTTGGACCCCTTTGTAAGCTGCCTGGGGAAAAGGGTAGTGTGACGGTCATAGCAGTCTGAGGGGTTACCTCCGGGGCAGGAGAGCACCTCCACCAGCTGGTACCGCACCCGGCCCTTCCTCATGCGGTGCACCAGGGTCTGGATGTTGCGGAAGCCGTAGATGGCCGCAAACTGCAGCAGCGTCTCCCCGTCGCGCTCAAGGGACACCTCCTGGAAGTCTCGATTCCTGGGGCACAGACACAGGGGAAGGTCCAGAAGCATTACGTTTACAATGTCAAAAGTAACAGTACAACATCCTTTATATAAGCTTAGGGCAATTTCGCAAGTAATGATTAACTGTTTAACTGCATTAAATTGAGGATTATAAATTAAACAAATTGTCTCTTCATTACTTGACATGTGATATAGAAAGTGAACCAAGCATTACAGATGCAACAGAACACCCAGGTGCACATTACATGGCAGATAAAGCAGGACCAGCCATAGACCACACAGGCACTGAAACAAATCCACCTATTAGGCTAGTTCTGCGCAGGTACAATTATGTTTATGCAATACTGGTGGACTGAATCTGTACCCATCTGTGTACTATACAGTACGTTATTTCTTGTTAGTCATAATCACCAAATCATCTGGATGACTATGAAATTTCACTAAGCCCACATATTTGCTGATAAACATTTCATAAAGGTTGTGTCAATCTGTACCAATAAAGAAAACTGTAAACACTGGGGAATCTGCACAGTGACTTCTCCAAGATATTGTCAGTGAACACACAAAACAGTAGACTCAAATAACATTTTAGACATTGAGTTCAGAAATAGAAATAATTTAAATAATTTAAATTTTAGCTAATTATCGTAATATTTCAGGCTAGCAAATAATGAAAAGCTGAACACATCATTTGGCCTGGTAGAACTTGGAGTAAGAAAACAAAGTTAAAAAAAACGTTAAAGTAAAAAAAAAAAAACAAAAAAAAAAAACAAATCTTGCAATTACGTAGTCTCAAAGCTGTGCTAGCTTCATACCAGATAAGGCCATACCATGCTAAAGTTTTAGCTCACTAACGCTGAGTCTAAGTACTGCCGTGGCCAGCAATGCCAGGACAAATGCTATTTGGGTGCCCCCTAATGTTAAAAATGGATATTACATTAAAATATGATTGGCAATTTTTGATTGATAATTTGGTACTTAAGGTTCCGAGTGACCAAAAAATCAGGTCCTTGTTTATTTTATTGCCTGGGTTATACAGATGGTGACGATTCTAAACCTTAGTTGTACCATTGTATCTATTCAAAATTATTGTAACCCTAGATGTAACAAATTTGCAGATCTGTTCATACAAATGGATCAGGAAGGTATGAAAAAATAATGAATAGTAATGAAGTAATGAAGAATAATGAATGAGTCCCAAGGCCATAAACCATTCAAACTTTTTCTAATTTTACATGCAATGACCCCAGTTCGGACTGGCCAATCCTGACAGCTAGCCCAAACTATCCCTCCAACTTTCACTACACTCGGTGCACTATAAGTTCAGAACAAGCATGATCTCTCCTCTGAAGGATGTGATGTCACCGCTGCTTCCTGACGCACTGCAAGCATGAAAGTCACAGACTCGAGTCTGAGGAAGACACTTGATGTGCATTTCAGCAGGCGGACTTCGTGTACATGATTGACCAGGGGGCTGACTGAAACCTTCCCATTCCTGGTGGCAAGGGGGCCAATTGTGCCTCACTCGGGAAGGGTGCCAGGCACAGTTGGTACTGGCACAACCCAGATTCAATACCAGACTGTGGGTATCAATCCTTGCTTTTTACAGTAAATTTAAAACAAGCTCATTTCTAACTTAAACCTAGATTACTGCCTTTGTAGAGACATTTCCGAAATGATCGCACTTGTTGATTCACCATCTTAAAAAAAAAACAAACGCACACTCACCTCAGTGTCTTGTATACGATTTCGTTCACCTCAAAGCCAAACAGCTCCTTAGCAGCATTTTTGAAGATGTGTTCCAGGAAACCCTCTGAACCTCTGCCCTCATGCCTCACCAGACCTGCCCCATCCGCCTCCCCAAACCTGAAGATGGACCGTCACACTCAGATCATTCTCAAGTCAACCATCCTCCTCAAGTGCAGTAAACTTATTTTAGTCCCTCCCCCTCCCCTCCATAAATGCAGCAAGTGCCACTCACACATGATCCAAGGGGACAGAATCCAAATTACCAATTGTCACTTTCTGCTCCTCCATCATCTGAAATATTTCACCTGAAATGCAGTACAAAACAATGATGATAAACATTAGCTGTTATTGTGATACAAATGTAACTATTCATATTAGATGTGAGATACGAGATGGGAGAAAATAGACGGTCAAGGTCAAGCAGCTGATAACATGAGGACATCCATTCTCAGCTCTGCAGCAGTTTCATTCATAGACAGGTTGAAAGAGACAGAATGCGTGATGGCAGAGAAAGACAGAGAGAGGAAAAAATACAAATAATATAAGTGGTTTAGATAGGGCGCCAAACTGCCTGTGAACAAAAAAATGGAGACACACGCCCTTAGATTGCAAGGTTAGCGCCAGTTGTTATTTGATGTTATGGAGTGACAGGATGAGAGACATGGTGATATGCTGAGAGAGTGTGTGTAGAGGGAAGGCAGGCGGTGAGACCTGAGGTCAGCACGCAGTCAACATCGCGACTCTCCAGCAGGCTGTTGAAGAATTCCTCTCGGACTGCCTCCAGCTTCTTGTCATAGCAGGGGGCCACCACAATATGGAAGACCTTGTCTGGGGTCAGCTTCTGTCACAAAACAGTACAGCACACTGACTCATTCCCCAGTTTTTATCCCAGATCATAATTCACATTTGTGAGAAACGTTCAAATATTTCATCAAAATATAGCAAATACTATACTAGCACTGAAAATAAGTTATGTGGAAGACACAACTTCAAACACAAGCCAACACCATAAGTTGCTTTTAAATTGGAAAGTTAGTCTATATCCAAGGAATACTTTTTCTAGTTCTTTCATGAAGTAAATGCTGAAACCTGCTAATATGTCCAACAATAAACATATTTAATATTGAGAGTAATATATTTTGAACTGTTATAATAGTACTGACCTGTTGTTGTGTGAAGAAATCCTTGACCAGAGAGCCCATGATCTGTTGCGGGGACTTGGCTGTGCATATATGTGGGGTGACCAGACTGCCCAAGACCCGCTCAGCATAGCGAATCCATCCTGTTTGCATGCAGGTGTTTGTAAACACACACACACACACACACACACAATCACACACACACATGCACGCACGCACGCACGCACGCACACAGAAAAAGCCATGTTACCGTGTGACCCCATGCAATAACTTCACTGAAATGTCAGTTAGCATTTGCTTCTGTTTTCAGTGACGCATGTTAATGGAATTTAGTGAACGACCAGAACAGGAAAAAGAAAGTAGGGGAGGACTACTGAGCTCCATCAACACTATCTCCAGGGTTGGGTGTGAAGTTACCCCGCCACCTCTATCTCCCTCTCCCAGGACCTCACTGCTATCTCTGCCCTGTCACACCTCCCAACAGCAGAATGAACTGTCCCCTTTTATAGCCTCTTCATAGACAGGGAACACTGGATTTAAAAGAGCTCCGGAACTATTCTTGGCTTATTAAACCAATTTGGTGTTTATAATTTATGAGCACAACTACAGTACACACTTTACACAACATGATCAGCGTTACCTGGACAAGAGGACGTGAACATGGGGAGGGCATGAGAATCATGATGTCTGCGCCGGAACCTCTGAACAAACTCCCTCTGGCTCTCCAGGATACTGAAGCCAGCTGCAAGTGTGGTGTCGAAAACATGATGGACGCCTGCATGGGAAAGAGGAAGCAATTAGAGAAAATCCACAAGGCCAACTGTTTATGAACACAACCCACTCCAGACATGCACACACATGCACATGGACAAATACAAATGAAAACATACAATATTCTCCTTCCAGTGCCAGCAGCCAAAATTGAAAACAGAACTTGTGGAAGCATAACAATCACAAAAAGAAAGAGTACTAAACATTCAGCATAACTGTTCACTGTTGGATCCATTCTTTCCCTTTGAGTCTGGCATGTCTCTTGGAAAGGAGTGTAATACCACTCAGACCTGGGTCACATACGTATTTGTTTTGGATTCAAATACTTCTCTGTGCTCTATTTATCTCACCTGGTGCAATTGAGCCTGCCAATATGACCAAAAGGTGCGGTTTGCACTTTTTGAGAGTATTTCATTGGTTCCAATACACCAGACAAGATCAGTAAAGCATACAAAAGTATTTGAATCCAAAACAAATATGTATTTGACCCAGGTCTGATACCATTACATTGCATTATATTGCCATTTATCACACCGTCACTCACCCAGGCTCTTTAAAAAGCCGCAGAGTTTGTGTGTGGCCTCTGGGATGCCCAGGCAGAACTTGGCAGCAAAGAAAGGAAGAGACTGGGGGCACACAGAGACCACCAGCACTTTGTGTTTTGAGGCATCACACCGCTGTAAATAAAAAAGAAAAAAATATTTTTTACTTATAAATATGGCAAAAATATCTGACCCCAGCGGGGACACCCAAAAATGACTCAAAATCCCAAAGAACGTCCATCACAAACATAACTGTATGCCTATGTAAGTATGTGCAAACATTTCATCGTTCATTTCCACATGACCCACCCAGAATGGAGATGGGAGAGGACGTTCCAGTTTGCAGTACCTTGTTTAGGCCGAGCACTGTCTTGAACTCCTCCAGGTTCTGCTGGGAGATGCGCTGGCTTTCTTCCTCTGACAAACAGCCCTCACAGGACAAGCATGAACTCAGCAAAACCTTCTGCGTCTGGTACGGTTCGCTCAGCTGAAGGCAATTGTATACAGTAATATTTTGTCACCTGTGGTTTGGCAACACAAGTGCCTATATTTGTCATGCCAATAGAGAACTTTTTAAACTGAAATTGAATTGAGAAAGAGAAATGTACATTACATTACATTATAGGCATTTAGCAGACGCTCTTATCCAGAGCGACTTACACAACTTTTTACATAGCACTTTACATTGTATCCATTTATACAGCTGGATATATACTGAAGCAACGCAGGTTAAGTACCTTGCTCAAGGGTACAACGGCAGTGTCCTTACCCGGGATTCGAACCTACGACCTTTCGGTTACGAGCGCAGTTCCTTACCCACTGTGCCACACTCCGTCCCCCATGTAGAATATGGCCCAGTCTTTTGGCCATGACACATTTATGTACACTATATGTGACATATGTATGTGAACTGGCCAGGGTAAACAAAAAGTTGGCCAACATAAATAACAAATTTTGGTGAAATAAAATTACCTGATAACAGCAATACAATACAACAAGAATGAATGAGCACAGAGATCTTTCAGAGAAAGTCTCAGCCTACCTCCCCATTGGCCACAGCCTTCTCCTGTGGTGAACTTGGGCCTTCTTTGCTTTGTTTCTTGCTGCACTGCTGTCAATGTGCAATTGATTAGAAGATTACAGATGTGCGTGTGTGTAAATTGACACATGCTTACGTAGAATTTAAGCAACAAATGACACTATATGGAATCATTATCACAATACTGAGGATCTACTTTCATAATGCCCAAACCAAAGGTATGAAAACACAACATGATGCAAACTGTAAGAAAGTAATCTTTGAAAGCAGTCTTAAAGACACCACCTGTTCCCTAAGCTACAGCTTTCAGGGTACACGAAGCCCGTTTCTGTAAATGTGTGCCACGAAATGCAGCTCTGCTGCCAGGTGCTATACTTATTTTTAAAAAATCTCACTAAGTTAAAGATTGCTTTCCTGCTAAATATATATAAACAAAGAAAGTACAGAGAAAATATTACTAGTACTGGTCCACCACTGAAGACGTGTGGAATGGTTAGGTTTACATAAAGGAATGTACTTTACCTGCTTGGAGCAGTTTTCACATTTTTCTTTTCGCTTTCCAATATTGATTTCGGACATTGTCTTTGAAAAATCTGTGGAACACATGCAGTCAAGACACATTCGCTTCGCTTCACGAAGTCAATAATTTACCACATAATACATCACACACTTCGCTACGGTTGTAGAACAGGGCCGCTGTGACTTACATAGTAGCCTACGTGTGCTGCCTCAACCGCAAACAGCATATAAACTCTGTCCAATAAAGCGTTTGTTTCCTCGACGTGGGAAAATCAGCTTCAGTAAAATGGTAAATAGAAAGTAACCATACAAATAATATAATTCTGACTCATAGCGTGACTATAATGAATGACAGTGCACTTTTCTGTTCAATCAAAACAAAGCTGGACACAGTGTAGGTGGCCATGAAAATTAAGACAACAATTTCATCTGTTTGACTGCAAAGGCAAATGCCACAAAGGAAACATTCAGTGGTAAAGCACTAACATCCCGTCTGTACTACTAAGAACGACTCGCATATTTTGGTTGATTTACATTATCGTACTGAAGCCAATATTTCAGTGATAAAAAGTATGGGTGCCATTAGCATAGTACAAGAATAACCAATGAGATATGACCATCTTACAAAATACACATGCAAAAGCAAAACCATAGGATAATCAACAAAATCACAATAATCTGAAATGCTGGTATTTTCAAGCGTCTGCTGTGGAGCCGAAATAATGAAAACAAAAGGGCGAAGGACACATTCTCCCTAACGAAGGCTACCTCATTTGACCTAGCTTGCTGACCAAGGCACCGGTTAACACCAAACGTAGTAGATCGTGGTACGTATTCAGACTAGACGTATCAGCTCAATAAAATGAAAAACATTTACAATGATGACTCACCGGTCTGATTTAGTGAAGCACGTAGCTACCCATCTGCCTTTTGTCAAAGGCCGCCAGACAAACTACAACAATGCGGAGCGGTATTTTGAGGTGGTGTGAGTTACGGATACATTAGCCTACTTTTGCTAGCTACATGTCTAACCGTTTCATTCTTGTTAGCACTTGCGCATTTTAAGTTGTATCAAATCAACCGGTCTCCGACCCACTATGTAGCCTACCAAACGTAGAACCAAATCTCGCATTCCAGAGAAATGGGACTTCAGTTTTTTTCTACTATACATGTGTCCTCTATCAAGACATAACGCCTGCGCGGAACTGATCTCAGTCAACCAAGGCTTTGATCAAACGCCTAGCATTTTCTTTTCGTTAGCCTTTATTAATCTTTTATTTTTAAAAGGGACCTGGTATGTTCTTATAATCTCCCGTCCTTAACACCCAGTAAGTTAGGTATGAAGATAATGTGCAAATGCGATAGGCACAAATAAAACTTCTATTACCCAGTAAGCCCAGCTAGACACATTTCTGTCTTTCACATGCTATTACAAGACAAAAAGGAAAAACGGGGGAAGGGCAATACTTTCCGTATTAGCCAATAAGAATAGGACGGTACCAGGAAGGAAGTAGAACCCGCCTAATGTGTTTTTCTCGCTTCCTCATTCCCTGCATTTAAACAAATTTCATTGTAAGAGGTCGGTGACAACACACCACGTTTTAGGACACCGTGCCAAACTTTTGAAAAGGTAAAAAGGCTTTCTAGATTTAAATTCACTCTGTCCACATCCTTTTCCATTTAAAACCAAATGCTTAGCAGCGTGTAAAGGTATTTAACGTTACAATGCTTGTTTGATTTTTTGAAGTGAATGACTAACTGCAGAAGCTAACATAATCATATGCAATAAATAGTAATTTATACGCGGACAGTCAGATATCTAAACAAGTGGCAAATAATCGGCGTAGAGAGGTCGCCAATTACGTTTATATAAGTCTGTAAAACCGCAATGTAAGGCATGAAGAAGTAGCCTACTTCCTTGTAGAAGCAGTGGATGGTCAGCTGTCACGTCCTCGGGACTAAATGGATACATTTTACAAAGGTTGTTGTAAGACAAAGGGAAGAATTTAAAAACGGGCAGCACTCATTCCTATCCCTCAGTTACACGCCATTTTCCTGCTAGACAGTACATCATACCCTCATATTTTTCAGTCAACTGAGTTTTACTCACCAGGGTGTCTGTCTTACTTCTGGATAACATTCTGTGTTTGACAGATGGGGTATATGGTGGTGGAGGAAAACACTTCCAGTCTCTTGCATCTGAAGAGATTTCCTGGAATTCGCTCCTGGTCACTACTAGTTGGTATGTGTGAATAGTGATCAGACCTCAGTGTGCATTTAGACTCAAATTGCTGCCAGTAATAATCTGTCTTTGAAAGTTGGTAGGTGTTAACTTGCACGGTCTTCATTTCTTTAACTGATTCCAGGTATATCCTCTGTTGGTCTGGCTGCAGCATACTACAGCACAGGTGAACACATACTCCTTCAAATAAGCAATTTCTAAGCATAATCACTACTGTGTAATATGCTCATCAGGACTGAATGACTTTTAAATGATCTAAAGTAAATAAAACTAATGTCGTTGATATGATATTACAGCTATGTAATGGGCTGTTAACCTGTATTTTCTCTTCTTGGCTTTGCAGACAGTGTGCTATGGAAGCTGTTCTATGTGACGGGTTGTTTCTTTGTGGCTATGCAGAACATGGATGAATGGGAGGTAGGAGAGGTGTCTTGGAAGCAGTGGCAGGATTTGTGGATACATCAATGCTCAGTGACTTGGACTTGCTACTTAAATGTATCACTGTATATAAAAAGTGTCTAAATTATTGCATTATTGACTTATTCATGCTTGAAAAAGTATTAAATAATGAATTTCCCTAAATGAGGCAATAAAGTATCACTTGACTTTGCTTTCAGGAGGCAATATTTGACAAATCCAGAAGTCTGATAGAGCTAAAGACTTTTAGTCTGTACGCCAAGATACTGACTCTGTGGCGGAGAGGTCAGGAGAAAAGTAAGCATCATCTACATCCATGTCTTGCATCTAAATCAGGATGTCTTCGCTCCTGTGCCCCTGAATGAGCAGAAGTGCCATTCAAGCGTACAGTTGATATTCCTCTTGCTTGTTTAATGTTTCTTTTTTTATCATCCCACCCCACGCCACCCCTCCAAAGTGGTGTTAGACATGCAAAATGTGAGAGATGTGTGTGTGGAAGAAGAGAAGGTGCGTTACCTGGGAAAAGGTTACCTGGTGGTGCTGCGAATGGCCACGGGCTTCTCGCACCCTCTCACGCAGAGCGCCACTCTGGGCGGACGCAGGTAAAGTGTGACTTAAGAATGGCTAGAAGTGCTATACAGGTTTACTGGAAATCTGCCAAAGAGACAGGCCTACAGAAAGAGCCAGAACAGTGGTGATATGCATTAAAGTGCTCATTTGAAATGGCTCCATTAACCACAAAGATATTATCGCTGATGTCTTTTTTCCCCCTGGATAATTCCCTGGATAAACAACTTGCTTTGCCTTCAGGCTATAGCCTATGCAGACAAGACAATCAGGAAATACTCAAGAGCATAACGTGCAATAATAGCCAAATTGTCTGAAATCATACTTGTATCCTCCAGTGATGCAGATTCAATTGCTGCCCTGCTGAAGCGCTTCCTGGGGTTGGAGGAGTTGCAGCACCGCTGGGAACAGGTGGAAGAGGAGGCTGATAAAAATGATGATGACACCAGTGATTCAGAGGATCTTGATGAGCTTTGACCCTTCCTTTGGCTTTTAACATTGTGTCAGACAATTTGGACAGCCAGGGGAGGAACCGGTGTCTGGAATGAGCCACTGCTCTGATCATGCTGTCCTCCTCACACATTCACAAATCCTGCTCCACAATAAGAAAGCACTCCATTTTATGGCCTTCATGGAGTCCTGACTGCCCTCAACATTCAGCTGTATTTTTAGCCACATAAAAATGTATATCTGGCAACATCCCCCAAAACAGCCCTATGATTTATTTAGGCTTATTCATTGAGCTTCTTTATGAGATTTGACATCAAAAGAGAAGTGAAGCAAACAAATGTGTGATATTTCATTCATGTAGAGGCTTCCTGCATGCTCCATGATACTGTACCATTGCATTCTGTCTGCCACTGTAAACTTTAATCTGTTTACAAGCATGAGGGATTTTTGAATACATTTGAACAACTGCCTTTTACTTCTTAAAAAATGGACTAATGTATGGATTGTGTTTGTCACAGGCAGGTCCTGTTGCGTACATTGTTTATGGATTTCAGCTGAATGAATCTTTAGCACCTGTATCTTTTTTCAAATATGGAATTTGGAGATTGGTCCAGGAACATTGACATTAGTCACGTGGGTATGTCACTTCTTGAAGGCTGACATAGAAGCTGGCATTTCAATGGAATGTAAATTTAAATAAATTCTGAAGATACGTATACAAACATATGAGATCAACCTTAAAATAAAATAAATTCAAGTCATGTACACTGTAGCTGTGAATTTAAATAGCATGATTAACATACCAAGTGATGTCTGTAATGGCGCACTAGAGTGAATTGGGTGTCTCGACTGACCTGTAGAGTACGATCAGGTCAACTCAAGAACTTACAGAATTTATTTGGCTGGGCACGTTTGTATCATTTTCCACTACCTTTCAGAACTGTCTGCCACATAATACTCAAGAGAGGAGTAATGTTTTTCTGAGGTTACTGGATTATGGAGCCAAACAGATTCAGGAGAAACTACTAAATTGAGTTTTGGATACTAGATATCAGCTTTAGTTAGCCATATGAATGAGGATTATTGCAAATTACATTTAAAGCCAATATTTGTCAGCAAACATTACTCAGTTGCGTGCAATTTCAGCATGTATTGGAAGTGCAGCCTAGTAGCTAAATGACGATTGTAGGAAAGTTTATTAAACTTTCAGATGCTTTGTTTCAGACATTGTTCCTAATCCATACAGATTTGTATCTGCATCATGACTAAAATCTTACTCATAGTGAACATCGCCAGTCTGGCCCTGAATTGTAATGAATATTTCACCTGGGTTCAATTCATTTTGCATTATGCATCAAAACATTTACTCTGGGTGCCATTGACAGTTTTGCTTGGTGCCTTGCCTATGCTATTGCACATGTAAATTCAACCTGTCACTGTGGAACACCACAGACAGAGATATTCTTACACATTTCCAAGCAGTAATTAATTTTTTTCTGTGCATTCCAATTAATCCTGCCATCCACCAGGATGCTCAGTTGCCTTTCTGAAAATATAATGATATAAAACAGAAGTCACAGCACACAGCTATAGTTGTTATCCTTAGGTATTTTTTAAAATTTATATCCATTTATTTTGTAAACCGTAATTTTGGAGAAAACGTGCAACTGATGAGACGACCACAGCTCTCACTAGAATTTAATTGCATAATCGATGATAAAAGGTTGCTGGATCTGACCTCACCAAATGTGGACAGGAAGACAAAGGGCTTGTGTCCCAACCTCATAACATACACCTGCACTGCTCATCTGCTTGTAGATCATTCCAGTCAGTCAGAGATATGTCCAGGGTTCTCTGTTAGCATGGAGGGGATCAGTGCCAGTCCCCAACCCCTTCACAAAAAAAGCAAAAACCTTCCCTTCTTTTCCTCAGTGGAATCTTGTCAGCCTTAAAAATTAAAGCTGGGGGGCAGCACTTCCTGGATGGCTACCTGTATGTCTTCCAGCAAGCGGCGGATGGGCTCCAACACCGCGCTGACGTGCTGCGCAATCCACTCCTGAGCTGTGGACTCATGAAAAAACTGCACCATCTCCTGTCTCACAGCCTCCACCTTGAGCTCCACTGCCGTCAGCAAGCTGGAGGGCGGAGAGAAAGGAGGAGCTTTGCACGACATGCCCAGACAGTGTTACAGGATAGGTCCTACACTGGCACAGAAATGGACTATGCTTTGTAGGTGCGAATTGCATTTAAAGGCATCTAGAGCAGTGTTTCTCAACCCTGGTCCTGGGGACCCACTGCCCTGCATGTTTTAGATGTCTCCCTGCTCCAACACACCTGATTCAAATGAATGGGTCGTTATCAGGCTTCTGCAGAGCTTGATGACGACCCATTTTGGGTTGAGAAACACTGATATAGAGGGCACCCTTTCTTATACTACACAGAGAAAATGAGCCATGTTGTCAGAGATCTGCATTATACATGTAATGCAGCAACAAAAAGATGATATGGAGGACACAGATTAGCCAAAAAGTGAACCTAACAAAAGGTACAATAAAAATAATGTAACACATGAGCCACTTACGCTGTTGCCTGATGCTGGATTTGCTGTGCCATAAGGGGGTTGACAATCTTCCTCTGCCTGTGATACGGGGTAAACCACCCCTTCACAAACCTGAACCACAATGCCAGAGGAGTACATGTCAGAAAGGCCCTCGCCTTCTTGTCTGCAGCTGCAAGTATAATGGGGCTGCCTCCTTCAGCCACTCATATCTGTACCTAAGCAGGCCTACAAGCAGACTCCCTCATCCAACCAGGACAGGGAGATCAGGCCCCTGTAAAACGGCTCACTCACATGTTGGTGTCCAGGAAGCGAAGCTCCTCGGACTGCAGCAGCTCACTCAGTTCCACCACCAGTTTTGCCAACCTCTGCCCAGGGTAGGCCGAACAGCTGGCTGCACAGGGCTTGCTGCACAGACACCGGACCATGGCTCTATCAATCCCCCTCCTCAGGGTCACTGGCACCAATTCTGGTGTTTTTTTAGTGTTGCCAGACCATAACCATTTAAATACATGTTTGTTCCAAGAAAGAATTAAGACCTAGGAAACCAGTGTAACCAAATATTTGGATCATCTTAATGCTTGTAGCATTTCATTCATGTGGCCCTAATGATTAATAAATCAAAATTTCACTACTTTTCCTATTTCAAGTGATATTATTTACCTCACCATGTCTTTCACCTCCACAGTGGAGATGCCAAGAGTCTCGGTTACCTTTGTCTGAGACTCCTTACTGAAGCTGCCTGCAACACACATTATTAATGAAATAAATATTATTCTGAAGATGTAATGGCTTACTGCAGTGAGTGAGAATGGTGGTGAGGGACTGACCTTGGCACAGGGTTTCCAGACAGGAGGCCAAGGAAGGTATGGCTACAGGTAGGAGCTCACACAGGACAGACAGATGGTCATACCTGCCACAGCAAATATATTGACTGAAAGCTGAAACCTGTGTAAACATATTAATTGTGTAATGCAGATCCACTGCGTGGCATTCTCACCTTTGCCAGCCGGTGATGGCAATGCCCTGCATTTCTATCCCACTGGGCAATGCAGCTGCCACCTGGAGCCACTGCAGATGGTTGTCCACATGCCTCTGAGTGGAGGTCACGCAGGTACTCACATCTGTGGAGCCTTTAAAAGAACTGGCTGCCCACACTTTGGACAGTCCTGCGCTTCTATAGGTCTCCAGCAGATGGACTGAAGATTGAAATATGAACAAACAAGAAGCAAAATAAATAGTAGGAGTAGGTGTGCCCTAACCATATCAAACATTCTGCTGTCCACAGTCTCCTTCTCCAAGGGTCAAGGCAGTGAAATGCAGGGGGGGGGGGGGGGGGGGGGATAATGGACAACCTACAGTAAATGGGATTATGAGAGTGGCGGAATAAAACTCAGATTAATTGATGTGTACCTGTGCCTGCCACATCCAGAGAAGGGCTGTAGTCCCACAACATTGGCTGCACCAGGTCTACGAGACCGCTGTCTGTCATAGATGAAAAGAAAGAGGAGGTGGAACCAGACAGGAAGGCAGGAAGCAGAAAACTGAGTTAAACAGAATTTAAGAATGTCAAACGGCAAGCTTGGACTGCTCACTCCTGGTTTTGAGCTCGGTCAAACCACAGAAAAATGAAAAAATCCTCTTCTGACCCCTCACCTTTGAGAGTGCTACAGGACATGCTCCTCAACATGTCATCCCACATGATGAGATTGAGGTGAGGCCAGGTTTCTCGTATACTCTTCACCACCTTTGTCACATGACCAAGGAACAGCTGGTGAATGTCATGTCCAGGCATACTCAGCCAATGCTTTGACTCCTCCCCTTGGCCCAAGAAGTACACCTGAAAAGTAAGACCATATAATTATTACTGTAATAATAATAATGATTGGAGAGCAGCCTCTGTATCACAAACATAATATAACTAATGCTTCACCTGAGACAATGAATATGTGTACCTATGTGTAAGCCAGATGATGATGAAAAGTCCCATAGCTTTACAAACTCTTATTTAATTACAGGTTTTCACAATTATACTGAACAATTACCGTTCTCATAAGCCTCAACACGTTTAACTAAAGCCTGAAACTTAGCAATCCTTCAGTAACAATCATGGCAGCCGAGCGTCATACCTCATCTGCCCCAATGTGCAGAAACCTGATGTCAGGGTGTAGCTCCAGCACCTGGCGCACAAGCTGCAGCACCAGCTTCACACTGTGGTCCCTGTGGGGATTCAGAGTGCCCAGAACGCATGGCAGTTCACGCAGCTCCCAGAATTCTCTGTGCTTTAGAACAAACTGAGAGAGTGAGTGAGTGAGAGAGAGAGAGAGAAAGGGGGAGAGAGAGAGAAAGAGAGAGAGAGAGAGAAAGGTGTGTTACCTGTTCAACTTGTACATATAATTAGTTAATGAAATCCTAGTATAAATAGTTTATCGCTTTTTCTCTCTTCTCCCTCTATTTGGAATTTCTGTATTTGTGTTTTTTTTTTTTTTTAATGTAATGCTTTGGCAATATTTGCTGTATGTATTTCATGCCAATAAAGCAAATTGAATTGAATTGAGAGAAAGAAAGAGAGAGAGAGACTTTTAAGGTCTGCTTTATTCACCATTCCACCAACCTTCACAAGACCTCAAAAGCCATTTTATTAGCTTGACTTTTGTTCACTGCACCTTTACACTGCTTACACGTGGCCATGTGCTCCCCTGCATACTTCTGTAAATCTCCTCAACACTAAAAAAGAGGGCATTTCATTTAAACTTAAGTGAATAAATATATGCTTATAACGTGTACATTGTTGGATATCTAGTTATTTAGATGACTGCCTTTGACTAACAGACAGTAAGATTTCAGGCAGGAAAAGGAATTCCGTTGGGCAATTACTGGGGGGGGGGGGGGGGGGGGTTTCTTCCCCCTCCACCAGTTTTCAGTTTTATTCTTTTATTTGGAACAAACTCAGGCCAGAGACCCAGCATGGCTAAGAGGTATGCCCTTTCAAAGATCATGTTCCTTTGTGTTTTAAGTTGGTCAGTCTTACCTCCAGATGTCCAAAAGTTTGTACCAGTGGAATGATCTCTAAGCCATTGGACTTGGCCACATCCTGGATTGATTTGATTTCCTCACGACTGTGAATAATAGAAGTGCTCCTTAGCCAGTTTGAATGATTATAACAAATTACTATATCTCCTTACCATCAATTAAGTTTTAAATACAAGGTTAAATAACTAAGTTACAATTTCCCCAAGTGATCACTGTGCTTGATATGGCAGTTAGCACTCAGGTGACTTGGGAGGAGGGTGGCTGAAGCAGCCAAAAATGATAGATAGAAAACTATTCCATAATTATGGATAGAAAGACAATCATAATCATTTTTATCATGGGCAGTAGTCAACATGGAGCAAAATAAACAAAGCTAACAGAAATTTGTATTGTAATAGTTGCCTTGAATAAGGCCATTTGCTATGCAAAAAATTATGCATCATCATAAGGAAAACACTGACAATGCAACACAAAACATGAAAGGTAATGTTTTTATGGCAGTTTTATGTGATAAGGAGGAGAGAAAGTGTGCTTTGTTATCACACCTATATGGGGGATGATCAGTAGCTTGTAGAACCTTTACATCCCCCTCGTAAGGAAACGTGTCTTCATACTCCAAGAGTAAACCATCGGCGCCCAGACGTGCAATCAAAGGGATGAGCTGTAAATGCAGAGAAGGAAGAGTTGCAGAAGGACACAACAGGAGATAATTCAGATATTACAATTGCTAAAACCAATACCAATATTGTGTTCAACTGATCCTTAATCAAGATCAATTTTAGGAAAAGGTCATGGTGTCATTTTTGGAAATCTGAACAGCACAAATATCAATTAAAAAAAACTTGGGAGAACTTATATCCATTTTAAACAAGCTTAACTGACTGAAATATTGACTTACAAAAGCCTGCATACACAGTGGATCCCCAGCAGTCTGGAAAAACCTGATATAGTGCAGAGGGTCCTGATCTTGAAACTCAAAGGCCAGAGTTGGAGTTAAGACCTAAACCCTCGTGACCCAGACCAAGGCCACGCCCCTCAATACCCATAACCAAACCAAGACCATACTCCCCAAGAACGAGATCTAGACTAAAACAAAACTTACCTGGTCTTGACAAGGTCAAGACCTTTGACCAAGAAAACACACTTTCATCCATCCTAGGCAAAATTAAATTTACACGAAAGGAATTTTATTTTAAAATTGTCATTATAACACACTGTGCTTCGCCCAAATGTAGCCACTTTTTCAAACTAATATTTTAGTCACTTCTTAAAAAACCTACATACACAGTGGATCCCCAGGACTCTAAAAACCCTGATCTAGAGCATGGGGTCCTGAGCTCCGGCACTTGAAACCCACAGGACAAAGTTAAGACCAGAGTTAAAGTCGGACTGAAAAATTTGCTTATATTTTGTACTACCCTTGGTGGTAAAATAGGCAGTGTAAACTGTATTATCAAATCATTTAAAATTTATTATTTTTTGTTTTGAATTATAGAAATTGGTGTTTTAAAAATCACTGCGCCACCTACTGTGCTTTTTTCCCACATTTTTTAAATTTCCGCTTCTTGACGTCAGGAAGCGGTCTCATTTGCATGCAGCCTATCACAGCGTGTATTTGCTTATGATTGGCAAGGCTGCATTTGCCACTGTCAAGTCTGGCAAACATGGCACCTTGCAAGCGGCATTATTGTGTTGAAGGATGCGCAAATACTGACTCACTACACGCAATCCAGAAGGACACAAATGTAAAAAAACAAGTGATATTGTAAATGGATAAATAAACGGATATTGTTGGCAACAGGCTTGCTCGCAACTGCGCCTGTTAAAATATCCAAAACGTCTTTTAATGTATGTATGTTTTATTTATTTATTTATTTATTTGACATGTAAAGCACGTGCACTTTTCCTGTGCGGTACAATATAAAAGAAAATACATATTATTCTGAGAATGGCATGGTATTATCACTTTGGCCAAGGCTGTAGTTGACTAGCACCATATAGCAACTTTAGCAAATAGCTATAATACAAAAATGCACGACAGAATGCAACTTAAAAATACGTTGAGCAGTCCCCACAATTTGATCAAGCACAGTACAGAGCAGTACGGAGGATAACCACAAAGTAAGCTTCTTATATTATTATATTTGGATGTATAATTACTGAGTGTATGAATTACCTTCGCCTGGCTTACAAGGAAGATAGCTAACAGCTACATTCGCTAACGTTAGCTGGCATAGCTGAAAAGCAATCTTAGCATCAACATAATTATCACACGAAATATAAAGCAACAATTCAGGAATGCCAAATATTATTTATCTAGCTAGCTACGGAGATTTGTTGACTTTGTGCAATATGACAACTCACTTAACTTTACCTATCTACTGAAATCTTGATTTTATCTTGATGGCTGTCACAGTCACCATTCTAAGATGGTTCGCGCACTAGCTGTCACTCAAAATGCAAGGAGTACGCCCTCGACCCCGCCCACGCAGTATGCGACCTCCATAGTAACATGATAGTAACATTTTTGTGATATGTCCAAAAGTATACATTTTTATCATTAAAAAAAAAACAAAAAATATTTTAAAACATTACATTACATTACATTACAGGCATTTGGCAGACGCTCTTATCCAGAGCGACGTACAACAAAGTGTATAACCATAACCAGGAACAAGTATGACGAAACCCCTAGAGAGAAGAAAACCATTTAAAAACAATTTTGCAATGGTATAGAATATAAATAATGATACAGTATTTCAAATTTCAGTCCGACTTTAAGACCAGAACCCTCAAGACCACACCCGTCAATACCCATACCCATAGCAAGACCAAGATCCAGACCAAGACCAGACTTACCAGGTCTTAACAAGACCAAGACTGCACACTTTCATCAACCCTAGGCAGAAATTATGCATAAAAGAAATTTTATTTAAAAAATTTCATTATAGCATGCTTTTCTTCCCCCCCAACTTCAGACATTTAGCCTAATCAAACAAATATTTTTGTAAAATAATCATTGAAAGAAAAAAGCCACATTGTCCTTTTATTTTACAGAAAATACAAGGATAACAAACACTAGGTTTACCCCATTTGCAACAGACCGGGAATTCAATTTTGAAATTGGGCCTTCAAGATTGTAAAGTTACCATCTTATAACCAGGTTTTGTTAAATAACTCTGGCAAACACAGTAGACCCCAGGCAGTATTATTTGTTCTGCTAATTTAGGTCAGGAGACCAATAACATGAGAACAAGACTTCATCTCTGCCACTGAGTATTCTTTTTACACCATAAAACCAACAACCTTTTACACCCAAGAACCCAAATGAGGTGGCAACTCCGAAGTGCTTCAACTGAATATTGGCCTATTGCTTAACAGTATGGCCATTCCCAGCCTGGAGTTAAAAGATCTAGCGCATTGCACTTTAGTGACTGACAAAAACAAAAAGTCAGTTTCAGTGTACGTTGGTTGAGTTCAAATCTTAGATTTATACATCTAGACCACAGAATTGGATTATAACTGAAAACGTCGAACCCTTATTTCACCGATTTCAATTAGCTATTGCACTTGTAATGCAGTTCTGTGGTCTATAGGTTTAAATTCCATCTAAGCACACTGCAATTGACCCAAACTCTTATTAGTTAAGGACCATCTAAAGTGTACCTTTTGCATGTAGCTCATTTTGGGAGGAGCTCCCTTTAAATCTAGGTGAACAAGTTTCTTCCCAGAGGGCCATGGTGAGACATTCATTTTAAAAGCAAAGCTGAAAACGACAAGAAAAACAAGACGTAAAAGCATATTCCATATTATTCGATGATACATTGGATAGCTTTTTAAGATTACTTCAAAATCCATAGGTACTATTCAAAGAATAATATCGGTATCTCGAGTGCGTATGTAGCTTTGTCTTAAGCTCCTGTCAGCTAACAGGAGTTTGCAAATGTTCCCATGTAAGGTTTAACTATACATTACAGAATGCATCTAGCTATGCTTACGTTATTTCAAAATACGATTATAGCAACAACAGCAAAAACACTTAGATAACAGAAGTCGCAAAGGAAATCCGGAATTACTTAGCGTTACAGCTGGGTTACGCTCAAATACTGCGTATCCGATTGTTTTGACCTAACACGGAAGTCCAGGCACGAATGTAAACAAATGAGAAATCAATTAATGCTGCCTGATCGAAACCAGTAGATAACTGCGTTGATTACTCCAGTATGATCATCCAGGATCAGCTAACACAACCCCATTCAAATCCAAAGCAACAGTTATAAAGACCTGAAACTGACCAGTGATCAGCGCTTGCGAGCAATAACTACTTGCACATCCGTAAAAATGCCTGTGAACCGCGTGAGGCGTTGCTTTGCCATTGGTCCGCACGCAACAATCTATGACGTTTAGTTGGAAGGCGGAGTGCGTAACATCGAACAGTTAGGCCTACTGCGTATTCCTGGCCACACCACGGTCTATGGGCCACACACACAATACTATAATGTTAATTAAATTATAACCATATATGTCAGTTCAATTTAACCAAGCGTGTAACTTCCGCCATTATTCTCGTAGTGCTACGAACTCGTTTGTCCCCGTATATCGGCCCATAATCTAATAAACTAATTTTGAACAATCATTTTATATTCTTTGCTACCATTTTTTCCAACTGATTCCCGACTCATTTAACTCAGGAATACGATACGGCAGGCTTGGGACCGCTTGGGACATGGCCATCACACAGCACTTAAATACAACAGCAACCGCTGTGCAATAGGTAAGTTTGTGATACACAGAAAAGCACACCTTCTATAACCTAAACTAGTGAAGCCCCGGAAGTAAACCTGTACGTTGAGCGCAAATCATTAAAGTGAACGGGAAATATCAGACTCTTGAAGGCAAAATAAAAAACTTATCCGATGGTATTTTGAAACTCTGTAAACGACCGTTACGTTTCATATGAAAAGCATAAGAAACGTTACTTCATAAGCTTCCCCGCCTGGCCCCTCCTACCCTACCCACTTCTTATGCACTGCACTGCGTGCGTTCGCTGTGTGGCTCCAGCGGTACGTACGTACGTAGTGTAGAATGTCGTGGTACTTAGGGACTGGTTTACTGGCGTGGCTCATGGTGTATGAATGAAGGAGACTTTACACTTCTATCAATTTTAGAAATTCTAGCAAGCTAGCGACAAACATTTAATATCAAATTTACGTAAATTATCGCACACGCTTTTTGCTAATTCAAGTCAGAAAAATGCCCGTACAACGGCGAGTAAATCAGAAATCTACTGACAATAATGGGATTGAGAAAAAAATTAAAAGGTAGGGTAAGTAGACATGCTTGTAACAACATTAGCTTGCTAAATGTTTGACCACATAATTTAATGAACGATGGTACTGAAAGTAACAGGCATAAAAATCTAAGTAGTCTGATTTGAAGTAACGATCGGACATCAACCCTTTGACAGACTGAAGAAGCCGATGTGCTACCTATGCTACATAGCTAGTCAAAGACAATTTGGGGTACAAACTACTGTTTGCATGGCCAGCGAATGGGGTGGATGCATTGTGGAACGCTAAGTAGATGCAATAACCAATTGTCGGTCGAAGGCAATGGATTGCTATGAAGAACGCGGCAAAGGCTGCGTAGCCTGGCGTTGGACCAAGGACACGCATATGATGTACACTGTGTGTTGGGCATGGGTGACTCATTCTAATGAACTTCAGAATGAGTTTAGAAACATCAAGCAGGTTTTAAGTATACTTTTATTATACTACGGCTACTAGCCTACTACTAATTATTACAGGGTAGGCTTTGCTGCAGTGCTTCTAACGCCCGGCGAAAACGCACGTAGGCTAAACCTGAAGTAAACGCAAACAAAACCGCTGAAATTCTCACCTACCCATTTATTTGGTAATATGCTCGGTATTTATAGTTTGTCAGATCCACTGGAACCTAAAACAAAATTAAATGGATAGAAAACACAAGCCAGTAAATGACAGCTCCTACTCAAAGAGGAGTGTACCCCAAGCCTTTAGTGATTATGAGCGATTTAGCATTTCAGTTATGGCGCCTGCAATGAAATCAACAACGCTCCATTTGCCAACATATTATAGACATTAATACTATGTTAAAATAGAAACCTTACACAGAACTCTCCACAAAAGGCCTGTGAGCTTGGCCTTTATATGGGCACACTGATGAGGGAGCAGCTGCAGTGGTGTGATGCACGTGGGACATGCCCCGGGCATGATGCCCGTATATGTTACATTACATTACATTTATTTAGCAGACGCTTTTATCCAAAGCGTACCAAAGTGCATATCATGGTTATTGGACAACTACAGAACACAGGTTGAGCAAGCTACAATACTCATGTTGTACAGCTATTTACAGTATGTGGCCGGTGCCGTCTACTGCAGCTGTCCCTGTCTGGTGGAGCACCTAGGATGCTGAGAAGGCAATACCCTTTCCTAATTATTCTCTGTGATTTTATGGGGAAGAACAAAATAAATGCTCAAGAACTAGATAATTACAAAGCCTCCCACTTTTTTCAGATGCAAAGCACCTCAAGGACTTGACTTGTAACTTGATGGCTCGGTCCCAGTTCACCTCCTAATCACTCTGCCTACAGGCCAACGCTCATTTTGCATGTTGTACAAGGGTTGTCCCAGAACTGGCACGGGGGAGCGGCTGTTCGGCCCTCTGATGCTCCCTCAATAACAAGGAAATTTAATTTTGGTGGCTTAAAAGTGAGTGCTGCCTCAGCTGGCATTGTGTTGTTTAATGCCGTTAACAGAGTCTTTAATGCAAGCCTGAGCTAACCACATTCAAATGTAAGTGTACTGATGTCATACCTGTTGAAAAGTCAATTATCATGGCCATCAGTTTTGTTTGCAAACAAGTGTCTCAACTGATGCAAATTCCATGGATTAAAGTGTACTGATAATACATATAAAATTAATACATAATTGTAGTAATCGTTATTTTTAATGCAGATATTGTGGTTCAAAGTAGCCCACTGTGTCCAACTGTTAAGTGATATTCTTTTAAGTGGTGATGATTTATTATTGATCATTTATTCTTTTTACATTCCAATCAGGGTTGCTGGAGCAGACTAAAAATGTGTCCCACACCTGCTGCTTTTTATGCTCCCTTTCGCCTCAGTGGCTGCCCTCAATTGTGAGTGGCCCTCACGTCGGTGACACTTGCAATAAAGCGTAACTAAAAGACAGAGGGGGAGTGAATTGGGCCTGGGGGACTTACTCACTCATTCACACACTCACTAAAGATTATCCACAAGGGGGAGCAATTAGCACTCATGGTGCTTCACATAAATTACACTGTTGGGCTGTCCCATTTATCAACACTTGGGTAAGTGCACTTGTGTACTTACACACTTAATGTAACATAAATTAGCATTTAGTGGGGAAGTATGTATTAAGTGCCCAAGTGTGTAGCGAGACATCTTTCTTAGGTGATATTTCTTCAGTGGCATTTTCCTCCAGTGAACACACAAGCCCGCAACCCGAATGGCGTCAACAGTAAATGTCATCAGCTTGGTGCTTTGTGGGTTAGTGTACTTGGCTATATACTGCTCTGGAGTGGTCTTAGTGTAAGTCTGGATAAAGTGCACATCAAGCGCACTGCACTTTTGATTAAGAAATTGGACAAACTGGTGCTCTTACGCTGAGCACGTGAACAAGCACGCCGAGTGCCCACGCGTGCAGGTGTGATCAAGTGTGCATATTGGGACAACTTCTGTGTGTCCTTGTTACTGTAGTTATGGCTATCAGAGGTGCATAAATAGCAGAAGAGCAGCACATGTTGTTTTAGCCCTCTCTTTTGGAAGTTTAAGAGTGCGCGTTTCACATGGAGTGCAGTTAAACATTTCAGCCACTTGCTTTGCTGAGGCACTGCTACAACTGAGGAACCAAATCTAAAAATGTATCAGCTTGACTTTCTGGATTTTTTTTTATTAATGAATGTACATTTATGCTATTAACTATTATTAGGAAAATATTTAGAATTTATCTATGCTTAGTCTAAATAAGTATTGTTTATAATAATGAAATATTTAAACTAGGCTGCAATTGAGAAAATTTGTAACTCAGCTTACATGGGACTGGATGTGACTGAACATGAGGATCACTTGTTACCATACTAGTCTCATTCTGTGTCTTGCAACTATCTGTTTTAGAGATATGAATGTATTAGCACATTTTTCATAGCTAGTTGTTTCGCAGAGATGTACACACATTCACACTGTAGTGTGGGTGCTTGGCAAAAAAGGTATATGACAAAGAATACAGGAATAGCAGCACACTTATACACATTTATACTGGTATGTACATGTGACCACCTTTACCTGACAAAACGTTATCGCTGCTCACGGGGTAGGTTTAATTAAACACTTGGGAATCGACAGTGCTGTTATTCCCTTATTTTTTAATACCCTACTTGTTCTACACATTCATAAGCACATTTTACAGTAACATTTATGTTTCACAATAACCTATGATAAATTTAGTTAAATTTCTGAAAATAATGTGCTTTTATGCTGTTCAATAGAATTTGAATTCTATATCGTCAGAACTTGTTAAAAACACAAAATGAAAGATGCAGGAGGATGTAGGAGGATTTGAGCTTCCTGCACTGTTGGTTTTATTACTGAGGGTTTGATATGTTGCTTTTTCCTTTTAACAAATTATTTAATTCTGCACAGTGAATGATCACTGATATATTCTCATGACTGATATCCCAGTATTATTGTACTATTCTGAATAGCCTGTTACATAACAAACTCCAAGAGCCTACAGTATATGAACGCTTGCTTTCTGACCACATCCGAAATTCCAGCCCAGAAATATATAAAAAATGCATAAAAAGTGCCACATTTCTATTAAAAGAAAATTTGACTACTTTGGATTTATGCCACATCTTAGTCATGAAGGGTTATAGATTAGTACGCTTGTATAGTTCCCGAGTTATTGGAGCCTCTAGAGCTATCAGCCAAGTGGCTACATCATTAAGCTATGCCTGCTATTCAGATTTGACTTTTTTTTTTTTACATTTATACAACAAATGACCTCATACTGTACAAGCTGCTGAATTCCTGCTCATAGCCTATTTAAAAGCATCTCAGAGGGAAGTGGGCTGCCATTCCCACAGGCCTCACTACTTGTCTAAGTATTTTTTGACTGCATGTAGGGAGGAAGCAGTAATCGCAAAATTTAATGGTCAGTGTTCACATTGTAGCAATCCCCCCCCCCCTTGACAAACAATGGCTTGTTTTTAAACTGTAAAAATAAATTGAGCCACAAAGCCATTGGTCTTAAACATGTCATTTTAATTCCTGCAGGGGAAATGCACACCGACAGGCCTCTTTTTGGAAGAGGCCCCCAGGTTACCTGCTTGTTTTAACAGCTTTTGGGGTGTGCGGTGCAGTGAGCTGGCTGTACCTCACCTTTGACAATGAAATAACAGAGACTCTTGTGCGGCAAGGTGAAGTGGTTCAGCAGCCAAAGATATTCCAGGTTCAGTGCTCTGAGGATTACGACAATTACAAACGCTACCCAGGCAAGTAAACAGCTTTCATCTCTCTCAGGAAGTGTTCTGTTTTCTCTTGTTTGCGCACTGTTACTGTTTAAAATGGATTTTTAAGCATGTCGTGCCTTTTGTTCTTGTCTTATGGCGGTGACGCATGTATAAATCTTTGGCCTTAAGTGGTCTCCTGTTGAGAAAGTGGTGTGAAATTAGTGCAAACAATAGTGTTATACAAATTCTTCTATATAAGATATGTGATGTGAACTATGGTCATGAAAGCAATCTGAAACAAGTTGTTCTTTTGCTGATTGAACCTCTTGCTTAGACCCATTGCTCTGTAAATGAATCATAGGTTAAGTCAGAGTAATGGTCACTCTGTGAACTGGACTTTAATGTGTTCATAGCTATGAATAACTACAAGATGGGTTTTGTACCTTATCGGACCTGTGTATTGTAGTTGTTCCAATGACCGTCGCACTTATTGTACGTCACTTTGGATAAAAGCGTCTGCCAAATAAATGTAATCTAATGTAATGTACTCCAAATCTTGAAAGCTGTGGAGGGATCCTTCGAAATGGGAAAATAATACTTGGAAATTATAAGGAGAATTAATTGCATCTGTAAGAATGATCACTGAAACTGTTCATGGTTGTGAGGAATCTTATTGCTAAGCTAGAGGGCATATTAATATTTCTTACTATGAAAATAGAAAATTGGCCACCATTTTGCCTCCATTTATACACTGTAATGTGCTGTGATATGGTTTGGTGTTATTTGATTTTGGAAAAAAGACGGGACTTATTTTTGTGTTTTGGTCAGAATTATGTTTCTTGGCTTAGTTGTTGTACTAGTCTCTAAAGAGATGCAACACTCCACAAAAATGTAAACTAGTCAACATTTTCAAGACACCTGGATGGTTCATAAATTTACTGACAAACCGGCAACCAGCTACAAAGCATAACCATGAGCAGTCAGAAGAACTTACAGTAAATAATTGAAAAAAACACCAGTGGTTACAGTACTTGTTAATAATGCAGGTCACAGGCCCCCATGTAATGTGACACGTCTTCCTCCTAGGCTGCACCCCTCAGACCTGTGGGCGAGCGGTAACAGACGGTGTGGTTACACACGAGGAGGCACGGGCGCTTCGGAGGTGAGGAGTAGTCGTGCGCGAAGAATCGTTCAAAACGTGCCGTCTCTCACTCTGTCACAAACAAATATACATGCCACACACTCAATCCATCTGCTGTTATTACCTTCCTGTCTTTCACGCTGGCTCGATCCTACAAAGCCTTTGGCCTTTTCTTTCCTTCTCACTCGTGCCCCTGAGCTTGTAAGTGATACGGCATCAGCCTGTCACCAGTTCACCTGATTTCTCATGTGTTCACCTTGCAGATTGGCAGAGAGAGGGCTGTCACTAGCAGGCTCTGATGGAGGTGTAAGTATCCCACCTGTCGAATATAAATGGAAAGCTTGTTTACCTATAGAAAGCTAATGCAGCTTTGCAGTGACAATGCAGTACAGATTAAGAAGACTTATTTTGAATTCCTTATTTACTTATTTTTAAGTCTCATGACTCAATGTTCAGTTCAATTTAATTTAGGAGGCTTGCGCTTGTTATTTATTTTACTGTGGTGGATTTGAGCAATGCATTAGAGTTTACACTAGAGGGCAGGCTGCTACAGCAACTTTGCCGTTAGAACTCTGTTTATAAGTACAGGATACACTGGACCAGCAATTGTGATTGAATGGTAAGTCAGTAAATACTGTGCACCTGCACACCTCTAAAACTGTCTCTGAGGGAATGTACACCCTGGCACTGTCGCCCCAGAGCATTTGGGAATTGCAAATTAGTCTCATGTGATGATTATACAATTTGCCTGCTTTTGTGATTGTTGAATATTTAAAATGGGGTTTCAAAGCAATTAAAAGAGCAATTGAAGTGAATGAAATATTAATTCCATGAAAATATTACAGATAGTCTGTGACCTTGTTAATGTATCTCAGTAAACTTTGTTCCTGATCCCAGTGGGCTGCAGGTTCTGCTGGTTTTTGTTTTCACCTTAATATTAGCAACCAGTTCTGACCCAAGAAACCAGATGAGGTAAGTTAACTGTGTACTCAACTGCTTTAATCTATCAATTAAGTGCCGAGTAACAGCAAAAACCAGCAGACCCCAAGGCCCACCAGGACGAGGAATGAAGACCACTCATGTATCATGTCAAAGCTAACTACTTCATTAGGGACTGAAATGTGGCATTTCCTAATTTTATTTGAGCGTCAATGATTCCTGTTAAGAAGGAGGAAATTTTCAGGGAGAAGTCACGCCTCTGTATCCATGGCAGTGATGACTCAGGGTGTCTGATGTGTTCTCTGAGCTCAATTTTTTGTGATCTTTGAAAGCAGAGGTGTGGCATGTAAATGAGAACAAATGACCTAGCCCAGGGTTAAGTAATGCAAGTGTGACCAAGTATCAGCTCTGTGGCCCATTAAAAATAATGTGGCCAGAAACTGAATGGTTGTTTTCACTTTCTCGTTAGATTTTTAATCATGTAAAATGCAATCACAGCAAACTACGGGAATAAATTTCACAGTGCACAGAAAAAGGCTTTGTGGTTATCTAAATAAGGAAAATAAAGATTTTACTAATCCTATAGCTTGTATTGTTAGCTGACTATGCAGTTGTGCAGGCAATAACAAGCAAATATCCAAACTTGGGGATTTCATTCATTTATTAAAAAAACAAGACCCAAATGTATGACATAAAGTATTATCAAGCATCCTTATACTTTGTATTTCTGGTAAGGATAAATCTCAGCTAGAGACTATTGTTCATGTCTTTTTGTTGAGAACACAAATTTGCATAACTGGAGAGGTACTTCTCAGTTTTTAAGTACCTCGTGCTAGGGTAGCAGTGCCCCACCTGGGAGTCAAACCTGTGGCCTTTGAGACACTGGTCCAGTTCTCTAATTATTATGCCACACCGCTGTCCTGATGGGGGAGAACTCATGGGAGGCACTCATTGTGTCTCTCTCTTTGGCGGTTCCTGGCGCTCTCTGACTAACTAAGTGTTACACTTAGCGGGGCGACATAGCTCAGGAGGTAAGACCGATTGTCCGGCAGTCGGAGGGTTGCCGGTTCAAACCCCGCCCTGGGCATGTCGAAGTGTCCTTGAGCAAGACACCTAACCCCTAACCCCTAGCTGCTCTGGCAGATGAGAGGCATCAATTGTAAAGCGCTTTGGATAAAAGCGCTATATAAATGCAGTCCATTTACCATTTACACTTGTCCCACAAGAATTAAGTAGAGCACTCCTATTTCATAAATAGTGTGTACACTCTATCTATATTTTAATAAATCTGTGCCAGAGGATTGATTGTCTGCAACAACCACATTCACTGGGCCAAAATTTTCCAACAGACTTTGTTTCTGACACTTGTTATACAAGCTTTGCAGTTATGCTTGTTATACAGCTTTTGTCAGGCTTGAAAGCTAACATTGAGTGAACCGTAGCCTGAAAACAGCAACGCTCAACTGCCCCATGGAAATAATTAATAAATGAGCCCAAAATGAGCCCAACCCAATCCGTGCCTGTTCACCGTAAGCACGTGTCTGCATCATTTGCCTTGAAATGCTTCAGCACGTTTTTGCCCTGGACAGAAAGCTGATGGTTAATTGAGCCTGACCAGCTTGAAGTGGTGGGAGACATGGTCCTAGTTTTGAAGGATTTAAACTGATGTGCAGGGTTCTCAGATGACCCTTCCCTTTTCACCATGCAGCCGGATGCTGATCCAAGCATAGCGTTTGCTTATTGAGTGTGAAGACA
Source organism: Anguilla anguilla (assembly GCF_013347855.1). Lineage (NCBI taxonomy): Eukaryota > Metazoa > Chordata > Actinopteri > Anguilliformes > Anguillidae > Anguilla > Anguilla anguilla. Next base: position 57,587,845 of record NC_049202.1, on the reverse strand, counting down.
TTAAGCAATATGAAGTTAGAGGAAGCTTTTTGTCGCAGTGTGTCCCAGTTACAGTCTAGCGAGTCAGTGCAGGGGAACCGGGGACTGCTCACAGTCCTGGGTGAGCCTAAGAAGACACAGATGTTCTCCACCCGCTGGCATAACTAAATAAGGCTTGCTGGCTGAGGCATTGCCCTGCCCACGGTTCAACTTTTGTTGGATGAATCAGAACCCTTATTTGGGCCCACTACAAAGACTCCTTATTGGTATCTTTTCATCTTAGATGCATGTAGTTAAAGTGCAATTTTCCAGTACTTTGTTTTATTGTGTTGATGTGATTTCCTAGCAGAATTTGTATTCACTCCTCTAGGCCTCTATACTGGATCTGCATTCTGGGGCTCTGTCAATGGGGAAACAGTTTGTGAATATCTACAGGTGAGAGAAAACAGATTTACTATCTGAGTTATTTGAGCTTTCTGATTTGACTGCTCCCACTGCTATTTTACTGTGTATTTTCCCTGTACATCAACAACACACTACTTTGGGGAATAAATGGGAGGGATTGATTCACATAGAGATTTGATCTGGTTGTTGTTTACTTTATAGTTTACTGTCTGTTCACATTTCCGGAATGTTCTCTCGCCCCATCCATTTCTGGCCACATTTCTGTGCACATTTGTGGTGACCTTGATGACTTTGCGTCAACCGTACACATGCAGCTGGTGTGTTTTTTTCAGCGGTCATTATTCACAGTCTGTAAACAAAATTTGTAGAGCAGGTTGTTTTTGCTGTTAGAGTTATTTCCAGTTTGTCTGTGACTCTCTGCTGCTCTAGGTATTTTGGGGAACGGATCAAAGACGTATTTTCTGAGGAGGACTTTCAGCTCTACCGGTAGGATTACTGATTAAATGTTCTCGTAATTTTTCATTCTCAGTAATCTTCCTTTGTTGCTTTGTAAAGCGTTGCTTTATACATTTTTATTGGCAAATGCATAGTAAAATGTTAAAAATAATCCAATTTTGTTCATGGTGCCAGGGCTGTGCGTGCAAGGATTCAGGGGGTGATAGCAGAGATGTTTGGACTGGATCCATCCCGCATGTACCTTACCAAGCCCACATTCTTCTCCCGCATCAATAGCAGTGCGGCCAAGACTACTCACGATGAATACTGGCATCCACACATAGACAAGGTAATGCCACACACATACACCCAGATACGGATATTTATAGAGATTTATTCTGACGTAAGCACCCTCCCCCAGTACACATCAACATGCACACACAAGCGACCGCAGCAAGCATACAGACCACACAGTGAAAGAACACTTCACGCTGTACTTTCCCAGAATCCGCCTGTCATTCTTATGATGTAGAGCTTTGTGGATTCTTATCTTCATTTTCCTTGGATGTCAAGAAATAGTCATTAAAACCTGTCTGATATCGCACACTTTTATGTGTGCAGGTAATGGCCTCACAGTGAAACTCGAGTGAGTTTTGTGTGTGAGTGACAGTGCCCCAGAAGAACACAATTAACATTTATTTATGCATTCATTCTTTTACTTAAGCTGAAAGCTTGATAACTTTGGAAAAAAATATGGCACAGTTATATACGTTAACAAAGTATTAATTAATAACATTGTAAAATTCCCTGGAAACTCTGTAATTATTCATAAATAAGTGTTATTAGGAAGATGGTCAGGATGACCAGATTGAGAAGTCTCTCTCAAAGTTACATGCCCTGTTGAAAGTTTCAGTGGAATTTCTAGAATTTCTGGAGTGTAGTCTTGAAGCCCTGCATATTTTCTAACATATGCATCATATACTGAAGTATTACCCATAATTATATTCTCTTTTCAAATGTGGTAATATTATGTTTCTGGCTACTATCTTCAGTTCATTTTTTTTTGCGGGAATGTAGCTTTGATCCTTTATGAGTGTAAAATATATTCTATTTTAACTGCCAGCAGCAGGGATTAGATCAAGGGATTGTTTAGTCTGTGTCAAAGCTTGCATGCAATGTCTTAATTTAATGCAGAGTAGCCCTTGAGACATTTAATTGGTTCATTTGCTCAGCTGTCTTTGATTGCCTACTTGTTACACACTAAGGACTCTGTTCTAAATCCCTGTGTATGTCTAAAAACGGTTTATTTGATGATACGGGCAGCTTTTGGTTACCTTCATGTTTTTGTTTTGGAACTTTTTAATTCTCAGTGAAGGAGATGCTTTCTTGATTTATCCATGAATGAACAGACACAGAGGTGCGCATTTATCCAAGAATGAACCGATATGGATGCTCTTGGATAATGTAACATTTACATTGATACCTGTCTATCATTTATCTTGGGTTGTATTGCTATTATTGCTCAGCAGTATAGATATCAATGCCCATGAGATATAGGCTATATATGTGACACACTCTTTTACATGCAGCTCATTCTGATATGAGTAATGTACTCCACATGGTGCTTTAGTTATGGTGCTGCCAATCATGAACTTGTCTGTTGGCTTTGCCGGGGATTGACAGATGCTGAATGTGAACTTTACGCCAGGCAACCACGTCATTTGCGGTATCTGCAAGCATTTGGCAGAAGATTTAATGAGACTTAATAATTTCTGTGTGATCCAGCAGGAAGCTCTCTGTGTACCCCTTAGGGTGACCAGTGTACTCATTTTTGCACAGGCTCCATTCAGAAAGTAGTGGGGTTGTAATGTGGGTGTCCAGGTCAATGGTGTGTAGGCCAGGCGATGCTTATGTGCACATTTGACTTGATGAAGTTCCCAGACACTCCAGGGAAATGGATACTGTCCTTTCCTTCCCAAAAACTAAAACCTAGGGCAAATTCAGCTTGGTCTGGGCGACATACCACAGCGATAATTATCTAATGCAATAACGGTCTTCGCCACCATATGGTGTATTACCTTTCTTTTTCTGTTTAATTGTACCTGATGCATTAGTAAACAACCACGCTTCAGAGGCCACGTGTAGTGCTTCTGGAGGAAAAAAAAAACGTAACAACTTTTTTCTGTTAGGTGTTGTTGATAAAACAGCTAATCAGCAGAAAGGTTGTACTGCTTCCTTGTGATCATGTGATTTTTATCAATCACATGGAAGCTACACAGTCTTGCTGCTGATTGGCTGTCTTATGGTCATCCAACAGATAACAGTGGTAAAGCATTTCATGCGGCCTCTGGAGCTTGGTTGTTTACTACCGCCTCAGGTATAAAGAGAAAAAGATGAAAAGAAAGGCAAAATACCACATGGTGGCTGTTGTTGCATTCGATAATTATCATTGCGGTATATTGCCCAGCCCTAAATCCAGCACAGCTCATTGTTCCACCAGAAAGTGAGACATACCTTAAATATAACATTACATTTTTGAACAACAAGCTGAAGCATTGTATTTTCATTACACTGACCTTAACAAGTATAGTTTTAAAATAAAAATCTCCTTGATTTGCACTGAAACACTGACTTCTGACAAAGTAAATGACTTTTTTTAATGGAAATAGAAATACAGTAATACAGGCAAATATTTAGGTTGGTCAATAAGGAATAATTTTCTTATGTCCTTTAACAAATAATTAATGATAAGACAACTCCCCAATCTGCTCAAGTAGCAGATAAACAAAAATATTATTCTTTTTACTTTATAAAAATATTAAATACTTGATTTCATAGGGAGATATCAGTATTCAATAACCAGCTGAGGTAAACTTCACTGAGAACTGAGCTGGAATGGAAACCACTGTACATGCTGGGCTCCCAAAGTAACAGATATGCAGTTATTTCTCACTAGGGTCTGATTTAATTTGCTGAAAATGAATATTATAATTTCAACAACTCTGTTCACTCTGATCTGTGCTCTGTGACTTTTCATCTCCAGATATGTTTATTAGTGAAGCACATGACCTTAAACAGTATGACATTTGTGAAGCAATTTAGGTTATGTACCTTGATCCTTTGTATGCGAGTAGTGTTCAGCCTTGGATTTTCGTTCAGTAAGGGGACCAGCCAAAAATCATGGTTGTGGTAACTTAAAGAACCCTCCTGCAAGTCTTTTTCTTTGCAAATGATAAGACATCATTTTTTTACCCCAACAAATTGCAGCAGACAAATTGCAGTGGAATATAACCTCTTTGCTGGCTTTTGGTGTTTCCCTCAATGTTTAATTGCCCCTAGCCAACCCAATTTAAATGTAAATTTAAATTGAGTTGCCTCTGAGATGCCTCTGATGTTAATTGCCTTTCTTAATGTCAGTGGTCATGTTTTTGATATTGCCCTGTGTATAGCTGGCTTTGCTGCAAATTGCAAAATTAGCTCAGTTATCTGGGCTGAAGTATCGTGCTCAGCAATTAGACTAACACAGCTTATGAGGAATGTTATCGATGTGTTGTTAGCATGGTTATCCTGTTGCCGTGGATCATAGTAGTTCAACAGCAGGGAGAAAATTATAATCAGGAGGGTGAGTCAAATATTTGTTGTATGTTAAGGTATTTAAGAATTTGATTTATGGTGTTATTATATATTATTATTTATTTTTAATCACATAGAGCTAATATTTGATAGCTACCTATGAAGCTAGTGTTAGCTACAATAGTAAATCAGGAATGATTAGAATACTCATGTTATATTGAAACACTTGATGTATATGTACAGTAGAATAGAGAAAACACAATAGATGAGTACAGTAGATCAGATCAATTTTTTGTTTTCACTCCATATGCTTAATTATTAGAATATTTGCCACTTAATTGGATTGCATATTTATGTGCTATAGGGGTGTGTACAGTAGATAAGTTTTAAAAAAAGAATTAAAACGGCTAAACCCTGGCTGTTACAAGCCACTGAGATTATTTGATTTTGCTCCATTAACCTAATTATTAGCAAATTTGCCCCGTAATTGGATGGGACATTTAATTATTTGCTGCTCCAGTGGTTAATGAACTGCCAAGGAAAATTTCTGCCTGATTGACTCTACCTGGTTTTACCTTTCCTGCAGGTGACGTACGGCTCCTTTGACTACACGTCACTGTTGTACCTGTCTGACTACGGCGGAGACTTTGGAGGGGGCCGCTTTGTCTTCATGGACGCGGATGGTAACCGGACTGTGGAACCGCGTGCAGGTGAGAGAGGCTGAACGTGTATGGGATACAAAAAAATAAATGTTAGTCAAACGTACGATGAGTGAACAGTGTCGCGGACACATACAGTGAGCTCCATAATGTTTGGGTAAAATACTTTTTTTTTTCTTGATTTGGCTCTATACTCCACCATTTTAGGTTTGTTGGGGACATGTTAATGTTATTTAAATTAAACACATCTGAATAATCAGGAACACCTGCAAAGCAATTTGACCCAAACATTATGGCATCCTAAAATGGGGTACTATTAAAAAATGCTGTCATTTCTACATGGTGGACCCAGAATGTTTTTGAATGCTCATTGATAAAAGCTGAGAATGTACACTTTAACCACGTGTGAATTGTTTGATGAAACTGTGGAGTGCAGAGCCAAATATGTCTTTGTCTCAAACATTATGGAGCTCACTGTATATTTCACATGCACTGTGTATTCTTCATTATTTGGGTGATTTTCACAAGAATGCAAAAAGCACATGCCACTGTGCAGTGTGTGTACAACTTATTTGTCCACCATTTCCAAATATCGTAATGTGAATCACTTGTAGATGTGAATAAGCTCAGATTTTGTAAGTGCATCCCAATAATGAATTGTGTCCCTGGTTTTTGGGGCGATGTTTGCACTTGATGTCATCTAATGTCATCTTTTTTTGCCAAAAGAGCATTGAGGTTGGAATTAAGACCTGTGCTACCTGTGTTCTGGTTAGTGGATTGCAAGTGCTGAAATTGTGCTGAATATTGTCACCTCCTGCACTTTACACAATTACATAATTCCCAGCACATGCCGATTTTCACTGTGTGCTCATTGACGGAAGATTTTCAGCACTTTTACCAAACACAAGCTGGACTTAAATGGAGCAAAAATGCCAGCTACTCTTATGAAATATTCTCTATTCTTTTGAAAATGTGCACATCCACAATGAGACCTGACAGAGTAAAGGTGGTACAGTTCCCACTCTATTCATTCCAATTCTCGGTTCTGCTTCATCAATTCGATTTTCATGGTGGTGTTATTTCACAGCAGTGCGTGCGATGGGGAGTGAGATTGAGAAAAATAGTTAGAAAGCACATTTAAAGATGTTTGCCTTTTCGGTGCAAAATGTCACGATAAATTCATCTAATTCCCTGAACAAAATAGGCTATTCATATTTATATTTTCCTCCATGACACGTCGTTAAGCAATAACCATGGCTTTCATGTTCTCTTGGCACAAACTCTTCAGGCCCTGCTTTCAACAATTCTAGACATTTTTCATGTTGGTTATGTGGTGAGATATTAGAAATACTTCACTTTTTTTTTTCCTGTGAAATTATTTTTTCTCACCTGACACTTCTTCTCACTTGTAAAGGCATATCTCCAGTGTTCCATTACACAGTTATTTATAAAATATTGCACATGCTTGTGTGGCACAAGTCGTGCAGGAAAGCATGAAATTTGGAAATCTGTTACTGGTGAAACTTTTTAATTGCTGCCATATTGGGGATAGATCAGAGGGAGGGAGGCTGTGTGGGCAAAAACATGACTTTTAAGAGGTGGTGCCTTGCTACTCATCTGACAAACAAACTGACATATTGTAGCAGTTTCATGCTTCCCTACTTAATTGATGTTGATTGGAGATACTTAATGCCAGGTGTCCACCAACTGTTGAGACAGAACAGGCAGACAAGCCTTCCTCTTTGAAGTGATAATAGCTATAATTACCGAGTGAAAACTGCTGTTACTTAATGGTACATGTAGCTAAGAATTGTTAACCCTCTGTAGAACAGACCATATTCTACTGTAGGGGACCTCAACTGTGATCCTGGAATATGCTGAGTTTTGTATTCAAAATCTGCAATCAGCTTAGACTCAAGAAGCCATGTGTTGTGTTAATGGTGTAGTCAGCAGCTTTAATCGATCCGTTCTGAGTAACCAAATAACCAGCATTCCCTGAGGCTTCTCAGAACTAGGCCTGGGGAGCCTTGCTCTGCTGGTTTAGTATGAATTTAATTACAACCGCTAATTTGGATATGCAACCTTATATACATCTTTTAAACCATACAACTTTTTAAAGTGTGTTCTTTCTTAAATAAGTTGCGGTAAAGCAGCTATATTGTAAGGCAAACTCTGAGCGAGGATGAGGAAAATTCAACGTGTGTTGAACACTTTGTAGGATTTGTATTAATTTGTAAAAAACAAAACAAAAAAAAGAACCCTGGAATACCAGGTTTAAGACAGGCCAGAAACCTCTTGGTGTTAATCTTACTAGGCTTCTCTATTTGACAGCCACATGTTTTTATGTTCAAACACTGCTGGATTATCATGGTATACGCATGGTTTAGATCATACATATATTACTTATTGCCTGTAGCAATGTCTGTGTATGTATATACACATGTACGCACACACACACACACACGCAGTAAACACAAATGCATATCCATTTCATGTGTCTTACTGTGTCCTTACTACGTATTAATATATTGCAAACAATGCAGTGTTTTATATTAGTCTTGATGTGGCAGGAAGTAATTGTGTTGTGAGTTTTAACTGCTGGCACTGAAAAAAAGAACAAAAGCAAACAGAAATGGCCACAGTTGGCCAGCACAAAGATGAAAGTATGGAACTGTTTAGGTAATACTCTATTTTCTTTCCCTCTGAATAAACTGCTTATTATGGAGTGCCCCCCATGTGCCAGGGATGAAATGCTTAATTAGGAACTAATTGTAGTGCGTTTTTCATGTGCTCCACTCAGCATCAAAGGGGAAACAGGAATCATCCTTAAAGATAGTCTCTATTATGCACAGTAACTAGGCTGGCCAAGGCTTCTACTACTTGACTTTTATGTCTCAAGTGCAGCTATGCCATGTTGTGTGGAATGTGACTGTATCCACATCTGAACAGATGCATGATATGAATCGTAAGTTAACTTATCAACATTGAAGAGACTCGTCTGCTTTTGCACTAGCAGCCAGAATTCATTAACATCCTTTTCTATTCATTTGGCATTACTGACCTGGAAGCTAATGGCCTTGTGGACTTTGTGGATATTGACTGAGTGTGGCAGTCGTCCTTCACACTGCTTACACCTGAACTAATGAATAGCGTTTGTATGTCCAGCTGCTCTGAGCCACTGTTTCTGTTCCTCCCTAAATAAGAATTATATTTTGCATTTTTCTGGACTAGTGCTTGCGCGCTGTGCGTTCGTTGTAAACAGTGACGGCAAGGGTGCAGTGCAGACTGTGGAAGCAGGGTGCCTGTGTTGGTCTGATGGAAATACAGATTCGGTTCTGTTGCTTTGCAGAGGTAGTTTTTTTAGACGTGCATGAATTGTTGCTGCTATTTCAGGAATAAACAGCATGGGCCTGTGCCAGTTATATATTGTTAAAAAGAAGCTGGTTTGAGAAGTGTTGAGAAGTTCAGAACAATTGTGATATCTTGTCATGACTTGGTACTTCATTATGCGCAAACCCCCTGCCCCCCACCCATCACCACCCTGGAGATTTAACTGGGAACTATGACAGTTCATGACTGTCTTGCAGTTCCAAGTAAAGCACTGCTATCAGGGTTTCAAATAGAATAGATATATGCAATGTCGTGTTAGGCTACCCAACATGCTGTGCTGGAATGAGGTAATTAATGGTCACGGAGATAATTATGGTGATGGGTCTATAATTATAACTGCAATCAGACAAATCGGCATTCTGGTAATGCATAGGGAGGGGTAGCTTCAGACGAAATGAGAAAAGTGTAGAAAGGAAGAGACCGGGGACAGGAGAAGTGGAGGGTTTGAAGTCTGAAGGGCACAGGGAGAGTGAAGAAGGTGACAACATGATCAAAAAAGGGCTGATAAATGTGCAGAAGAGAAGGGAGTGAGAGTGAGAGTTGCAAGTCAAGAGAGCCACTGTGGATGGGAAACAGGGGAGGGCCAGGAGGGAATGGATGTGCAGTTATTACAGAGTGGCTGGGCAGAGAGGTTATTTATGGGTTGCCGAGAGAGAAAATGAACAGTTCAAATCACATTGTTCTTATTATAATTGTGGAGGACATAATCTTTTTTTATATTGGTACCCAGCACTGGATTCAAAGTAAAAAGTAAATCACAGCACTTTAAATAGGTGTTACAATAGTCCCAAAAAATAATACAGTGCAGCCTGGTTTTAAGAATAGCATCTGTCCTGGATGATTTTATTCTTACTAGTGCAATATTAGCATATAGAAGCAGAGTGCATTTTAGGGAATGGAATGAGCAGATATGTATCAAGAAACTGTATTCATAATATCAGTGAATAAAAACCAAGTTGTTACAAACAGTGCTACTTTGTAGTGCAACTTGTTGTTTCATAGTTATATATAATCTTATGCATATAGTGTTGTACAGTGAAACAGTCTCACTCTGTGCGCATTTTTTATGAATGGTTTCTACTGCACAAGACACAATGCAAGGCGGCCTCTGAATTAAATGCACTGGTCACGTAGCCCTGCAGTCCACTCACCTGAAACGTACATTTCAGCCTTAATTGATTTTATTGCTGAAAGTTACATCGCCAACTTTTTCTAAATGTATAGGCAAAAATGTCACTGCTGCTCACAGAAGTTTTCATTGATGTAGGTTTTTGTGAGTTTTGATTTGGTAGCAATTGTATAGCAACTTTCCTCGTTTTTAAATATAGACTTATTGGCAGTTTTAGAAAATTGGCAGTGAAAATGCAGAAGAACGAGTAGTGAGTGGGGCATTTCTTTCGGTTGCATTTCCTGTCAGTTAACAACACCTCCTAGGCATTAGTACCTTCTCAGTTTTCATTCTTGTTTTTGCATGATTTTCGTCCTGTCTGACACATTTTGTCAATGTAGACTGGAATGTTCAGAGCTGCAGTAGCTTTACGTTCATTTTAAGACTATTAAGGCTGACTGTACAATTCAAGCAGGAAATGTTTTTCATTGGCAGAAAGGCATTTCAAACAAAAAATGTGTCCTATTAGCTCTATTGTATTAGATTCTCCATTGTATTACTATAAAATTTTCTGACTGAGGTAAAAATAATTGAGTGCTTCATTATTAGCAGAATAATATTTAAGTAGCATTTAAAATGGATTGATTCCATAATTTTTTTTCTGCGCTACCTCTGGGTCATTCCTACATGCAATTTGCTTCCAGGTGGGTTGCGTTGCCTATATTACAGTTACGTAAATGCAGCACACATGCACAAATATCTTCTTTTTCAGAGGGATTGCAAACCAAAGACTGGTCTTCACATTTCCAGCATGTGTGAATGCATGCATATCTCTAGAGTAAATTTCTGACAGCTATTATAACATATACAGGAGCGGCTCCTTAAAGCAGACTGAATCAGACACATACTCACCAGGCACCAGACTACAGATAAATGGTATAATAGCCTGTGCTCCAACACTTCTCAAGGAAAGCAAATAGAAATTTTGATGATTAACTTGTGTTGAAATCAGCTAGGTAGGATACTTGACTGCAGCCATAATCACTGTAACAAAGAGTCAGATTCTGGGCTCTGTTTTCCAGAATCAATGTTGCATGGCACATGGGAGCAGTCAGTGGTGCGGCAGAGTGCTTGGACGCACTGGCATGGCAAGTGAATTCTGGTATTTTCGTGGCCAGAGGCATGGAGCGTACAGTTCAAAGCACGCCGCGCACCTAGGAGATGACTGGTTTATACTGAATATTTTATCAGTGGGTGTGGTACAGCAGGATTCATTCATAGCCAATCAAATGACTTCTTTTCATTCCCTTTAAGAGCCATGCCAATGCGCAAAAGTACTGCCCATTTCCATAGTCTATGAGTGTAATGGAACACGAGGATAAGGATATACTAATCAGATGGTTCACACAAGACATTCTTTTGCAGGAGGTGCACAGTTGGGTTGCCACTTTTCTCTTTCAAAAATCTAGTTTGAACCAATCTCATAAATAGGAGAAATTCATTCGAATTTGTTTGAATTTTCTTCCATCAGAATTACAATAAAGCATTGCCTAAACGTTTTGTGGCATTCGGTTCGTTGGAACGGATTTGTCTCGGTCACGCCTACCGGTGGAGAGAGCACATGCACCTGGGTTGCGTTAGCTAATCAGCCCAGGTGCATGAAGGTGTGTTCTTCTCCATGGTGTAGGGCCAAGACCAGGAGTACACACTGAGAGAGCGAGTTTGAGTTTTGTTTGTACAAGCTCGGAAGATGAAGAAAGATTCTGGTGACTGAAAAGTTGACCGGCTGAGACTAGCGGTGAGCTGAAAAGTTGTCACTGGGTTTTACTTTCTTTTGTCATTGTTGTTTTAGTTTATTGTTTTCACCCGGAACCTGTGAGGGGGAAGGGTGAAGGCATTCGTTTATTTAATTTCGTGTCTGTGTTGGCTCTATCTCCATGCAACCAATGGTGAACACCCAGAACTGCTGCATCTCCCTTCCAGGGGTGTCACACAGGCGTGTGACATGTTTATTATGGGCCTTTTAAAATTTCCCATGAAACCTGTACTACATACTGTAGCTTAAATATGCTATGCTGTAATTAAGAAATAATGACAACAGTATCTTGAAGTTTTATTAAACAAAATAAAACCAGGGAAGATCACACAATGCCACTGATCATAGTCACAGCAGCAAAATGACTCAGTGTTGCTCAAACAAAAGAAAGAAAACTTACAACAAACTTACAAGTCCATCATTATTTCACAACCATAGCATGGCTTAACTGAACTGAGTGGAATTGGATGAGTTTCTTCATGTTTTAAATACACTTATTTCAATCATTTATCTCCTGGTTCCAAATCAGCATTGGTTTGAGAGTATTGCTTAGAAGGGTATAGAAGATGTAAAAACCTGGTTTCAGCCTCACATAATTAGTAACCAGCCAACAAATGAAGTAAAGTCTTCAAGATTGGCTGAAAAGGGTTTCTTTACTCTTCACTCTTCGCTCTATCGACTTCACTACATAAATAGGTACATTTGTATAGTACAATGGGTAAGGAGCTGGTCTTGTTACCTAAATGTCACATCTTCGATCCCCAAGTGGGACACTTCCATTGTACCCTTGAGCAAGGTACTTAACCTGCATTGCTTCAGTATACATCCAGCTGTGGATGCAATTTAAATGCTGTGTAAGAAATGTGTAAGTTGCTCTGGATAAGAGCGTCTGCTAAATGCCTGTAATATAATGTACATTTAAAACATGACAAAACCACAACTCATCCAATCCTGCAACCTTCCTAATTTGTTGCTGGCTAAAAAAATCCATGCACAGTATGCCCTTTGAACCAACAGTGTTTAGTCCTGTAAATATTGCAGATACTAATGATTTATGCAGTTATTTTTAGTGGTTACAACAGTCTCGCACTTCTGTTACTGTAACTGTCCTGCACATACTTCACAGTTGTAACATTGGACTACGTTAATGTTTGTTTAAATTGTACACAAAGTGTTTGTGATCACGTCAAACTTAATGTGACTTATTGCAGCCGACAAGTATCTGACTCTTTGTGGTGAAATTTCACAGTAAATGTTCAGTAAAAAGTGAAAATTATTACAATTCTGCCGGTTCTCTCCTATTCAAAATATTTTCTTGACCATGAGTGGTAATGTAAGAAGCCCCTCAGATATTCCAAACAGCGCATCGAGTTCACCAACCGTAAGAAACCTCTCCGCAGACCAAACAAAATTATGTGAGGGGCGAAAGGACACGTGTCGTCTCACTCGGTGCTGATGAACCGGGATTAATTTAATGTTATCTTGATTATCTGATTCAAAAATAATGTTTTAACCTTTCCTCTGTGCTAACCCTTATGCATAGACAGAGGAGACTGCTGTCCGCCAGTAGTATGGCTCCTTACGGATCGCTAAGTGTAGCCAGTAAAAATACAATTGTGTATTTTGCTACGACACTAGTGTATAGGCATGTGACTATGGGATGCAGATATCCTGAGTTCTTTGTGCATATTTGGACCTTTAACTGCTAGGTGTGTAGTGTTAAGAGTCAACGAGCAATGCCAGGTCGAAATGAATGCAGTTTATTTTTCAGTGTGTTCAGTAATAATGACAATATTCAATGGTGCAAAATGTGAGTGGTGAAATGGCTATATGCATGTGATGCCTTGAGTAGGAGACTGTGTTGACGAGTCTCCCTGAAACATTACATTTCTCTCCTTAAGGAAAAAACCCCAAGCCATTAAATAAAGGCAATCATGAAAAAATTGTACAACAATGAATCCTGCTTGCACTATATCTGTAAGCATATCACACTGGGTTAACCTTTGTAGCTGAGACACCAACTGGTTCTCCGTGATAATGGCTTTCCAACAATACAAAACATGATTACACTGTATTATGGAGAACCTAAGTTTTACAAAAAAATGCTGATCCATTATGTAAGACGGACCGGAAAATTGCAATGGGCTACACCAAAATTGCAGTCCGTGTCTTGATCTTGACTGACACACCGCCAGCTGTAAAATGGAGCCCTCTGTTTTGAATTATGCAATTTATTAAATTTATTACATGAGTCACGCACCTGCATCACAAAGGGCTCACGTGCAATATGGTCTTATGCACACTTAGCGAGGTTTCATTGACAAATGATTTTGGTGGTTTCTGCTTAAACACTATTTCTACGTTCATGTTAATTCCAAGTTGTTGTCTGTGGCTGGCCTAGTCTTTGCCTGCATTGCAACAATGGACTGATTTTTCCTTTTTTAGCTGTGCGCTCAATACACTCTCTCAACTGCCCTTTAGGCATTATATATTTTAGATTGTTGGTTGGAATGGTCACATTTTGACTGAGCTTTGCGCATAGTCTGCTGAAACCTTCTGTAGTATTTTACATCCTAATGAATATAAATCTGTAAGTGTTCCTGTTTTACAGGAATATTCATTTTGAGTGGCTTTCATCAATGAATTTTTAAAATTATTGTTATAGCACACTTTCAAGAGGAGGTTTAATTTAATGTAAAATCAAACATTATATTCAAGAATTTACCTAAATTGACCAGTTTTAGCTGAGAGGGATGTTTTATCTAATTTAAGACACATAGGCAACATATAGAATGAAATGCTATGACATTAATTGCTGGTTGATCAAATTAACATTTTATTTGATGAAAGTTAATCCCCTTAAAAAATTCAAATCACATTTATTTAATCTGTGGAACCATGTTTTGAATACATACATATTTATGTTACTGGGAATAAATATAATTGCTAATTTTAAGTTTGCATTTAATCATTACCATTGGATACATACTCCTACTTCTACTCCCACTTATACATTTTTGCTAGCTGTCAGAATAAAGCCATGTGTGTCAGATTATAGTGTGCTGCTGTGGTTAAACTGAATCATTTGGTTTTGGAACAGAGCTGAGTGGTGTTACTTGTCAGACTGGCATTGTGGGTACTGTACTTTTGGCCATTTGAGATGTTTCTGTGCTTCTCTGTCTGTTTCATAGCTCCGAGCTGCCTTTTGGCCCAGTTTCCATTCCCTTCATCCCTGAATTTCTCTTTTTGTTTGTTTCTCTCCTCTGTACAGTATCTGACCCAAATCCTTTCTTGTCCTCCAGGTCGAGTGTCTTTCTTCTCGTCTGGATCAGAGAACCTCCACCGCGTTGAAAAAGTTGGGTGGGGCACACGCTTTGCCATCACTGTTTCCTTCACGTGCGACCCAGCCCATGCCATCGCTGACCCAGCCCTGCCATAGGTGTGCTATCGGTCGCACTGTCCCCTGCTGGCTGGGAGGACTCCTGGAACACAGACACATAAAATGGGGAGAAAAGGGATGGTATACTGATTAATGTTAATGTGCGGCTCTAATGCTGATCCTGCATTTTTGTCCATTTTCATTTAAAGAAAATATTTTGAGTTCCAAAGAAATGGTCTGTGCATGACTCTATTCACATTTAATTTTTCGCTGGCCTCTTGCACACTTTTCCTGACTTGAAGAACTTCTGAGACGGGCACATCCTCACTTGAGATGCGCAGTCGCTTAGCTCAATGGATGGTCAATACTGATTTGCACTCGATATAATTCAGTTTGCTCACCCTGACCTATGCCCATAGATGGAAAATGTGAATTTGCCAAGAGTTCCCATTCCATCCCCTTTTCCTGTATAATCATCATTCACATTATTCAGTTCTTCAGGGCATGGATGACTTGAATTATAAACTAGTTGGCAATCTATAAAATTGTTTTGTTACTATATCTCAGTTGCTAAAGTCCGCAAATGAAGATGCACGTTCTATGAAACTGAACCAGACACAAACTTACACAGACATATTTTTTCTTGATTTGACTCTGCACACCACAATTTCAGATTTGTAATCACACAGTTCACATGTGGTTAATTAAGCTTTTATATGGGGTATTTTTCTGTATTTTGGTTTCACCATGCAGAAATTACTTCTTATACATACCTCCCACTCCCTCCAATTTAGCAAAAAGCCATGCCCATACTCAGCAGCTATATATAAATGGTTAATTCTGCATTGGTAAACGTATGTTGACATGGTGGTGGGCAAGGCAAAAACCACAGCCAAGCTGAAAGTGTAAGTGCTAACAGTAAACAGACATGGCGCTCTTAGGGGCCGGCTTACATACGGGTTCCCATAGCTGTGTCTGTTAGCATGTATGCCATTTTAAATCTTAATTTACACGGAAAGCTGAATCTGACCCTGAGTTAGAAAAATTAAAAAACTAAAAATGAAAAGCTGCATTAATTCTGCTTAAATCCTCTTATATATTTATCACAGAGGTAAACATTTTTAAATCTGGGACAGTATGAAATTGGAAAGCAAGGCACTGCTGCTTATTTTATTTGGGCTTTTTAATACCCATGAGATTACCTTGATTCTGTTACACAGTAATGGGACTCCTTAAGCTGATAGGAAGGAAATGAAGAAGGAATGCGAGAATGTAGGCTCAGGTTGTTACATTTTAATTTTTCTATTTGCTTATTGAAAGTGACTACCGATATCATAAAACTATGGTTAAACCAAACGGACCTGGAAGAACACAGTTATGTGTAAAGCATCCTCAGTATAAATTCTTAAATAAATTCACAACTTCTGCCGAGTCTTGACAGACTTCTGTGCCATATTTTCGTTACATGGTGACTGGCCTGCTGCTCTGAAGTGCATCTCTGATGCTGTTGCGGTTTCACCATGCTAACGGTTCTTCTGGGTGATTTAATGATGTGACCCAGAGAAAAGCTGCCTCAACGTGGTGCGGCAGCAACAATCATATGACGGACCTTACAGAGAGCATGCTTTGAGTCTGAAACTTTCCGACTGCATCATCCCTTAATGGTACTCATCCATGTGTAGGGCTACCGTGGGAGATTGGATTAAGTCGATGTTCAGCGTATCTTTGTGAAATTGTTCTTTTTTTCACAAGCACAGTTTGGCTAGTTCAGCGTCAAAATGTGGTTTGACAGGGGAAACTGACACCTTTATTTTGTGAATCAAAGTTAAGGGTGAATGTTGATTGAATCTATGGTATTGTGATCTAATGTACAATTGTGGCTGCCTCTCTGCATCTGGCATCCTAATCAACCCTAAGGCTGATTGACAGCATAATCCCTAGTATTTCTTACTCGCTTGGATTTCCCAGGTAATCACTGCAAATAGGAATTGAGTTCTCTGTTGGCCTGGCTAGTGAATTATGATTATTTGCTTCTAACACAATAAACCCTTAATTAAATTTTTTCAATTCACATTCATTTTGATCAATTGCTATTAATTGAAATTAATGTGAGGTTCAAATAATACATTCTTAAATGTATATGTATGAGTTAAAGCATTGCTTGGCAGCTAAATTCAGACAGTAATTGATTCTAATTCTCAAAATTGTTGCACTTTGAAATAGATTCTGAGTAACAAACGAGCTCCATTCCTTAGGAGTGAATATCTCTGAGATTCTGCTGTTGGTCCAAGCGCTTTATTGTGCTTTGAAAAAAAATTCAGGAAAATATTTTAATGATTTCAAAACAGCATTTGCTTAGTATTCCCTACTGTATATAACACATTAGGATTACTGTACCAACATTAGGATTACTGTAAAAACAAGTGCGTATCATTTTTTGCAGCTCTTTGTCAGTAATTCACTTGTCACCCCTCCCCCCCTCCCCCACCCCCAGGCATGTCAGTCACTGTAATTTTGTGGTGACCATTATGGCTGAATGGTTAAGAGAATGCGTACAATTATTGCACCAAACAGCAAATGTAACAATTTGAATTTGTTATTTTGTTGGGCAGATCTGGTGGCCAAATAAGGTATATTACAGTTTAGAGCTAGAACTTGTGGGAGAAAGTAGGTTTTCTGCTTTGTTTATAAGCTATATGAACAAAGCTGGCTGGTATTAGTTTGCTCAACGTACTCTATACTTGCTTATCTTATGTGACTTATGTCATGGCTTCTGAAATAGGTTATTTTTCACAATGGAAAAATGTCATAAAAACCATTTTCTAACAGAATCTTGTGACAATATGGTATAAAGGCTACATTTCAATAATTTTGACTGATTTATTGTTTTAGGTTGTTAAATGAAATTATATTTTTATAATGAGATGCTGTTTTTACTTTTGAAAAAGTCAATGTCAAACATGAAACCTGAAATAATGAATAAACCTGAAATATTCTATAAAAATATGAATGCCATTCACATTTATTTCCCTGTATTCCTATACTTCATAGTATTATTTTATGACAAAATCTGTGTTTTGACTGGGATTTGCGTGCATGTGTACACAAGTACGCAGACAACTTTGATATTCAATGATAGCAGCTGTATGTAGCTCATGAATATGCAGACACATCTGTCCAAGACACCCCTCTGTACCCAAACAAACTCATCCCAGCATGACTCTGAAAACTGACAGGGTGAAATGTGGGGGAGAAACACCCAATGCTGAATAGGAGATTACACTAATAAGGGGGTGGGGAGGGAGCTTGTGAGGTAAGGACAGCTGTCAGTGAACAAAAATCGAAGTAGTCATTTGGGGGTGGTAATCCTTTTAGCTCTTGTAAGTGTTTTGGCTATGTCCTAATCTTATTACTTGGCTCTGTGTTTGTACCTCAATCAGTCTGGGTCTGTAAGGAGCAGAATTTAGGACACTGTGTCCCCAGTGAGCTATGTCATGCTAGTACCTCTAGGCGTAGATGCTTTGACTGAAAGACAACTTGATTTCTGGAAATGGAAAAAGGCTATACAGTAAATGTATGGTAATGAGTAAAAATCATGCGCCATGCTGCTACCCACTCCAAATCTATCCATTTTTCACACTTTAATGTGCAAGAAAACTAAATTATTTAGACAGATGAAGGTGAAATATTGTTTCCGTAAGTGTTAAACTTTTATTATATGAAACAATCTAGGGAATAAATCCATTTTCTGATGAAGAATTAGTTGTGGATGGATGGATTTACTGCAACGTTATATTAAGGAAATTAAGCATATGTTGTTTTCACAACGTGTAGGTTTTCACTCCAAGTACACCTCATTCAACAGCTAGAGATTTTGTTGAACTGCTTAATAGTGTAATTAGGTGTGCCAAATAAGAATTGAAATGAAAATGAACAGGGTATGAGTGTGTGTGTGAGCCCTGCGATAGATTGGCAGCCTGTCCAGGGTGTATTCCTGCCTCTCACCCACTGCATGCTGGGATAGGCTCCAGTACCCCCTGCGACCCTGCTCAGGATAAGCAGGTGTGGATAATGGATGGATGGGTGAATGGATGAAAACATACAGTATGGTACATCTCCAGATCAATGCAATGTTACTATTTCATAAGAGCATGGGAGATTTATTGGCTAAATGCAAAAGCCATTAAAAAATGCTAAAGCAAGCACAGGCTCGGAGCAAAAAGAAATGTGTCTGGGGTCAGTGTCCAAAATACAACCTGGAGGACTTATGTTACTGAAGCTGCTTTGAAATTGCCTGAAGCATATTTCCTTGCTTAAAACCATGAACCCCTGAATGCCATATACCAAGCAGTGAAAAGCCAGCGGGTTGTCTGAAACTTCAGAAAAGAAAGAATCTAATATATCATTCATCACGCACAAAAATGGCCTGAGCTAGTGAAAACAAACTAAAAATGAAATAATACCAAAATTCCAGAAAGTGAATTATCCCTTTGGTGCTCATCTTTTTGCAGCAAAGCTTGTTATCGACATGTTTGCATATTCTAATTTGGGCTTGATAATGCCTTTGGTTGACTGATCACTTGGTAACTATATGGATTGTATCTTTGAGGTTGTACTGTTGCTGCACAACATACTGAGATTCATCAGGTGTCATCTCATCATGTTTCAGGCTCTGACCACAGAGGCCAGACCTCAGACTTTGATTAGAGATTGGAACTGCCATGCCAAAATGATGTTTCTTCTCCAGAAGTAGTTAACTTACATTAAGGAAACTTACGTTATGCAGACATAACTCACAGAGGCTTCACTTGTCCAGGTTTGTTAGCTCAGCCATTTCCCAAAGCTTTAACTGAATGTCTCCTTATTGACAATTAGGTTATTAGTTTATAGCATCCTGACTCAACACTGAGAGGCACTCGACACATTATCAGCTGTTTCTGGTTGATCCAATTGATGTTGGAAAATTGCATGACAGTTAATTAACCCATTATCTGAAGACTCAGATCAGACGGTTTAATCATTTTGAAGCTTTAAATGTCCTTTTGATTAATTAGCCTTCAGAAAATTGACCCAGTCTTGCAGCTGATAGTGTCACATCAAGATTGGTGATTTTTGTACATGTATTGTGTGGTGTTGGTTACTTCTCAGCACTGGAACCTGATGAGCAAATCTAAGCTGATAGAATTTGAGGAATTTTTCCAATTTACATCTCTGGAAACTCTAAGCTTGCTCTCATATGGTCTGGCAGGCAAATGGACTGCAATGCTTTGTCTTAAATTAACGTAAAATCAATATAATTCTGAACCTTCATTTCCCAACGCTAATTTGAAAAGATTCAAGAATCTGACGGTTTCTCATACTGTGTCTAATATAAAAATACCAAAACACTCTCTCATAACTGGTTATCCCCTTAAGATAACTTCAAAGGCTAAAAGGGCAAAGGTCCGAGGAAAAGTGCTGAAACTGACATGGACGCCAGGCTGTAGAATAAATAAAGCATAAGCTGATTAAATATTTGGATTTTTTCCTTTGAGTAATTTATTTTTATATTCCACATAGTTAGAATGAAAATAGACCTGAAAACTAAAATAAGCAATCAACATTTCATTAAACAGACACTACCCAGTAGTGATTTCCTTTCCTTTCAGTTTCATTTCTGTAGTATATTGTAGGCTCTTGACATCAGTGTACATGTATGATCTTAAATGGAGACAAGTTGTGTTTGACTACCCATCTACATGTACTAGAAATGGGTTGCTACTGAAAAACTTGCATATAATTATTTGTGAAGGTAAAATACAATTGCTTCCCTGCAACAACACAACAGCTATGGTTTACTGTCAGTCAGTTTGACTTGGGTTGTTCTTTAGATGCAAATGAATGATTATGATAATGTCCTGAGTACACATATAATTAGAAAAATAATTACTGTAGAAGAACTGTCAAATTCGATATGACTAAATACGAGAGCTGTGATTATAGGCAATAGGTACGCATTGCAGTGTGCCAGATGTGACCAGTGTTCCAATGGTTTCACTTTCATAATTGAATTATATGACATTGATGAGTTTGACAATTTACTATGAGATTGAGATGTTGCAAAATGTCATAGTTTCCAGATGGTGGACACGCAACTGCTGCAAAGAAAATCAGGAAAGTTTATCATTACTCACAGAGAAATTTCCACTCTTAATGTTGATTGATGCATAAACTATACAGTACCTTTGACTTATCCCCTGATTAGTTTACAGAAGTGCTCATAGATAAATCATCACAAACATAAAACAGATATTTGTTTTAAAGTTATTGTATGTACAAAAAAAAAAAAACAAAAACAAAAAACACCCACCACTGTTTTCCTAACCTTGTCCTGTGTCATAAAATTCATTAATCTCTGACACTCTCAGATTTTCACCTTTATTATTTTAACCTATAGGGAAGAAAAACCCAGTCAGGTATTGCCATTGCCTCAAGGTTAATTCACTAGTTTTCCTCAGTGCTGGAAGTCTTTGCGGTCAGAAAAAATACATGAGAAATCCTCCATTAATTATCCGGAAAAACGTATGTTAATTGTGGGCTGTAAGGTACAATGAAATGAGGGTGGTGGGTAGACTTAAAGAGGTAATGGCAGGAAGTGTTCAACACCACCAAATGTGCTTCAGTTCCTATTTCCATCGCAAAGAAACCCACTAATGTCATCACCAATTACCTGCTCCACATGCTAAGCAGTTATGTTTAGCTTTTCTGACACCAAGGAAATTGTACTGGTCACTTGATTGACAACTGTAACGTTTGCCATGAGGAAAATGTGAGACTCATTTTAATTTACAAATGTATTTGTGTAGTTTGGCTCAGAAAAAAAAAATCATGGTCTAAAATTTCGGTAGACACATTTTCTGGAGGAAGTATAAAGCTGGGAAAGGCTTAACAGTGTCTTCTGAATTATACATAGAACTGTGAAATACATCATGTCATTTTGAATGTAGAATCGTGTCCTTGCCATCCTTAGATACATTTGATATTGTGAAATATGTTCAGCAACATGTTCTATAGTACTTCATCAGAAGTGAATAGATAGATCCAGTCTGCAATGCTGATGTATAGCTTATATGAAGTCTCATTATCCTCCATAATACACCTCTCTGCACATTTTCCTATGTCAGGGTTGGGTAACTCCCATATAGAAAATGAATATATGATTCAGGCTGTTTTGAGTGTTTTGTGTGTTTCACAGCAATATTGCACAACAAATATAAAGGCATCCCTTTCCATGATGTAAGGTTGCACAAAGCAATCTTTTTTATTTATTTATTTTTTTACATTTTTCACATGCAAAATTAAAATATTCATTAATACCAAGGGAAATGTATGAATAATTATATTTGATCTAATTGAATGTCTTGCTTACATTTGAACGGATTCATTTATTTTAAATGAGCAATGTCAATTTCATATAGTCTAACTATTAACATACAATTAAATTAGAAAAATTGACATTGATAATTAAAAATAAATGAATCAGATCAAATTTAAGCAAGGTTGTTCAATTCAACCACAAGCTATTTAATCAGAAACACTACCTATCAACGTAATTAGCAGCATCTGTAAATAGTTGATTCAAAAATGCAGTTGATTGAAACTTGATGCTGAAAAGAATCACAAGAACTATATCATACATTTCCGTTATGTTCGCAGCTAAGAAAATGTTTGCATCAATGATCAGTAATCAGGTAATATGGATTATGTAATGAGATTGCACAAATGAAGTATCTGCAACCAACCAATGAAAGTTTTTTTACAATAGGCAGAATCTGATAGCAGTCATTATTCTAAAAATTAAAAAAATTCATTTTGGATTACTTGTAGTCAGTACTGGATTACATTTTTCAAGTAATCTGCCAAAGATGGTCAGTAATATAGTGTTAAATATAATGTCATACACAAAAAGAGAAGAATGCTTTTTTGTAATTAAGATGGTTTAAAAAAGTATTACATTTAAGAGCTTCATAAATTTCAAGAGTGGATGCTTTATATAATATTTATATAATAATATTTAATTTGCCTCTCTGATCCATTATATCATATCCATTATATTGAGATAATCACAAATGTTTTATCAAAGGAAAAAAGGGTTACATTACCACACACTTCACACACTTGATATCACCCTTTCAGTTTTCTGACTGGTTCAAAATTGGACTCCAGGTATTTGTAATTCTGACAACATGCTTTCCACAAATGAATCTTGCATATTTAGATATCAATACCTGGATACTTAGCTAGTGCTAGTGCATTGCCAGTCTCAGAATGCAGTGTGAACTTGCATTATTGAATTCAAGTATTTGGTTTATCACATATCAAACCTAGTTTTAAAGACAAAGTGGCAACACGTGGTTACATTTGATGAGTTTTAGGCCTTTTGTTAAGAGACATCACCCGCGACAAATAAGGGAGCTAAGATTAGGTAACGATGCTACCATCCCTAGACTTTTGAGGGCCCTTGGCAAAAAATAATTTGGGGGCCCCTCCAAAACAGTGGCACCTCCTGATTCTTCTGCAATCAAAAGAAGGCAAAAAAGTGGGGCCCTGGGCAAGAAGGGCCCTAGGTGCAGTGCCTGATCTGCCTAGTGGGAGGGACAGTTCTTTAATGATGTCACACTGTGTGAGTACGACATAAGTAGATACGCTCACTTTCACTATTTTTATCCACAACTCTGTAAAAGTAAGAAAAAGAGGTTACATTAAGTACTGATGTTAGACTGCTGGACTAAGTGTACCTTCTTATGATCATCAGAGTGTCCTTTTTTTGGTCACTTCAGCTGGTGGGTTATTATCTGAAGGTGTTCTTTTAATAGATTTTTCAGCCATTTTGAATGTGTTGGCCTATGCAACCACAACTAGTCTTGTTCATCAAAACTTCCAACCACCGGTGCTTCTCTTCTGCAGTCTTCTTCTTCTTTGGATGTTAGCATAGATCCTGGGGGAGGGTCTCTGATTTTACGTGCATGCACTTCCGCATTGGTCATGCAATTTTCTGTGTGTGTCATCAAATTTTATTATGTGGTGGGAATGTCGCACCCGACATCACCATTAGAAAGCAGCATATAGGGGAAAAGTTTTACAAATGCAAACACATTGACTGCTACAAAAATGCCATTCTGGGAAGGTATCAAATATGTTATTTTTATATGAAAAGATTTAATATGAAAAAATTGACACTTTAATTTAAAGTATTTATTTGACCCTCCAAGGCCTGTGCAATTTTATAATGTTGATTTGTTTATGCCAATGTTTCAGTTTATTGTGTTAAATTTGCCCTTGAACTGTAAACTAATTTTTGTTGCAATGACTTCCTTATTATGAACTAGCAAGACACTGGTCATTTGAGCTAGCGGTGGCTTTAATTATGGGAATGACTTTACCCTGATGTTATTTAGTTTACTGCAATTTCCCTCCACTGAAATGTTTATGACCCAATAATAACAGATATTAAAAGAGAAAGGAATATTTCACTCCTGGTGTAATTTGAGTAGACAATTGATTAATAAAAAATGAAATTGTAAGTCTTTAAGCTGGCTAAATTTCTGTCCAATGGGGAGAAATTAACTGTATATCTTGCAAACACAAGGCCCTCCAGACTACTCTCTAAATCCAAGTGAACACCACCTCTGTAACCCTGATGCACTCTAATCCATGATTATTCCAAGACTAATGAACTTGAAACCATGTGAATTTGCCAGTGGAGCTCAGAGGACAGAAAGATGGTGTTAATTCAGTGGTCTTGTCCTTGATTATGCACTGAAGCAAAATAGTTGCTTAAAACGTTTATGTTAAACATCCTAATGTGAAATCAGCAAGACTTTTGTTCTTAGCTGTGTAATCCAAAGCAAGTCTATGAGAAATCAGGACTGTTTACTAGTTCAGAAGCATTGTTAGTTTCAATACTGAGACGTTACTTACCACAGAATTATAGATGGATTCTCTACTTTAACTCTTTATATACAGACACGTAACACAGATATTTGTGTGCACTTGCTGAAGGACAAATGTCAAGTCTATTGGTACAGTTTGCATTAAATAGTTTCACTCTGGAAAGACAAACGTATTTCAGTCAAGGTCTATAAGTGAAAATCATAAAATGGCCACCTTCAGTTGATGTATGTGCTGCAGGGGTTTCTGTTAGTATGCATTTGTTTTAACCTCTGTGGTTGGACATGCTAATGCAATTATGAAAAAACAGATCTGACGTGGATATCCCAGAAAAAGCATATTGACTGTTGTTAATACATTTAACACACATGGTTATGATTTAGTATGGGCTAAGAGACAACTTAGGAACCATGTTAATATATGCTTGGAGCAAGTCCAAAAGGGGTGTAGAAGCAGTATTCATACAAATTAATTATTTTACACAAGCAGTCATTATGTTCAAGTGTCAGTGAGTTATTGCCTCGGTGCTGTAGACAGGGGAGCAGATGGTGAACTGGAATGAGACTGATATGAAAAGGAATAGAATAGATTAATGAAAATTAGGTTCTCAGTGAAGAAATCATTCACTTGACACCTGAGTGGCAAATAAAATATGATTATTACACATGGCCCACCCCTGCTGTGAGGAAAACGTATAATATTGTGCACACAGTGACAAAATCTAATTCTGTGTGAGATCTGAGCTATTTTGAAACACAAGAGCCACAGAATATTGTGGAATAAACCAGAAACTAAATGTATTTTCTGAATACTGAAAAAATATCGTTTTTTGGATCTGATGTAATGTGTATCACTGCAGTGTTTCAGTTGTTTATATGTTTTATGTGCATCTATTTTGTACAGTTATCTTCTACAGTTGCTATCTGTCTGTTTTACTTTATTTATAAATTGCACAAAAGTTCAATATTATTTATTAATAATGCTGGATGATTACTGAAGTAATCTAGGGCCTGTAACTCGCAAAGGGGTAAAACTGGCATGCACAAATCAGGAACTTAACTAGCAACTGAAATAGACCTAGTGTGGCTAATGATCTGACAGTGTCACCTCAGAGGGCCCATGGACAACTGGAAATTAAACAGGATATGTGCGTTTAACACACAGTTTAAAACGTTGGAGTCATATTGAGACATGTTTTGGGTAAACGTTAAAAACCGTAGATTGTGCTGTCAGAAATTTGCTCAAATGCAGCAATTATCCCTGGATAGTTCCTGGATGTTGCTAATCAAGTTACTATATCACACCTGGTGCATATGCAGTCTAAGTTGTTTGGAATAAATGCACCGCTAATAATTTATGTATCCACTCTTCTTTGCCTACTGTAAAACTATACAGCGATATGCTATACAGTGCACCTAGTTAAACTCGCTTAAGTTTTGAGTTACGAAGTCAAGGACGGCGGGAACATATCTTACCGAACCGACTCCATCCAGCAGTCTCGCTTTTGACGGATCACAGGGGCCCCTTAAGTGGTCCCATTACCAACGTCTCGGAGTTGAAGTCGAACTGGTTACTGGAGGAGGCTGACTTTCCTAACGAGTACAAACTGGGGGGACGCTTTTTAAAAGATGACGTGTAGCGGTAGAAACTCCGGTGGCGATTTTTAAGGTACTCCCTGTAGTTTTTCGTGAGCAGCGTGTAAAGAAAAGGGTTGATACAGCTGTTGCTGTACGTGAGACAGGCCACCAGGTAGTTAATGCAGGTATGGGTGTGAGAGGCCAGACTCAGGGGTTTGTGATACAGGGGAAGAAGCTGCCAAATCCAGAAGGGAAGAAAGCACGCCCAGAACACCAGCACGATGGTGAATATCATGATAAGTACTTTCTGCTTTGGAGAGCGCTTATTCCCTTTGTTGGTGGCCGAATTCCTCTGAGACTCTAGGTAAGTGCGGGCTAATTTAGTGTACAGGTACCCAATTATTATCCCAGGCGCCATAATACTTGTGCTGAAAAGGATACTCAGGTAAATCTTATACGCCTCAGTGCCCCAGGTGGGCGCACACATCCTTTTCACGCCGCCGTCCGACTGTTTGGTGGTCTGGTTGACCATAGTCATCATAGGAATAGTAAGAACCAATGACAGCATCCAAACGCCTCCGGCCATGGCTTTGCGGTAGCTTTTGGAGCGCTTAACGGTATCCAAAGGCTTTGTAACTGCTAGGTAGCGCTCCGTACACATTACCGTTAGTGTAAAGATGCTCGCGTGCATGGTCAGCAGGTCGAGACTCAGCAGAATACGGCAGCCCACGTCTCCGAAGTACCAGTCCTTGAGGAAATAGGTGCATACCACGAATGGGATAGTGGAGAGGTAAAGCAGATCTGCCAGCGCAAGGTTAATGATAGAGATGTACATGGAAGTAGCGAACCGGATAGAATGACACATCACCACCAGCGTATATACATTCCCGGACACTCCAACTATGTACACTAGCGACAGCAATGTCCCAAAAGTCGATGTGATTACAAGCTCGTCCACGGAACCGGAGCTGCTGTTGAGAGGAGGACTGACGTTGAAGTTTCCGGACCTGTTATGATTCATTGCCCCTTCGACGTTTTGCGTCTTTAATATTGTTTTAGCTAACTTTTCAAAGGAGCTACTTGTCTCGTTTACCAGACCAATATTTGTTGGTGGCGAAGATAGTCTGTAGTGTAGAATCTCCGCAGCTTCTGACGTCAGACACCCAACTCTCCCTCACATGGATCACCTCCAAAATAACCAAAGTAATCGTAACGAAAATTAATTTACTAAGCGTGCATTTTGTAGTTTTGATTCCATGGTGTATCCAGATGATGCTTATTATTTTCACGAAAAGAACATAATAATATGGCTTCAAAGATGAACCTGGCTTGTCAAACGAAGTGATTGGTGTGTGTGTGTGTGTGTGTATGTGTGTGTGTGTGTTTTGCGATTGCTGGTGAGAGCGACAGGAGAGGAAGAGGGCAAAGAGAGGGAGGGAGCGAGCACGAGAGTTTTCATTCATTTTTATAATCCGAAGCTTTTCATATGCTCATCATGATTAAAGATTGCCCATTCTTAACGGTTTAGGAAAAAATGATTCAAAATTATTGTAGATGAGATTATTATTATTTCTTTTATCGCTTTTATAAATTATGTTCATCGGGACTCATTATTTTTACGCACAGACTATATGAATAGCTACGTACATATTCGCGTGGTGTGTATATCAAGAACAACTAAAAACCATTATATAAATGTAGATTTACTATCAAATCTGGGAAATACTTTAAGATGTCAATGGTGTCGCTTGCATCCACTTAATAATTCGTTGCATCTGAAACCTTGTATGTACTTAGGCGATAGCAAGAAAGTAATATTTTCTTCCTTACGCATTTACTGTAGCTTCGTCGCAGAACTGCACGAATCAATAGATTTTACACTTATTTATTCATTCAATGCAAAGTTTCCAGAAGCAGCATAAAATCGTAAAAAAAAATCTAGAGCAGAAAATGAAGCATACTAGGGATACGTTTAATGTAGATGGGATAATATAGACCTGATAACACTTGTGACTTTAATACAGCATTAATTTGGAAGTATGCTTTGCCCTTCTATTTTACTGTATTATATTGTATTGCACACATTATATAGGGTGGAGAAGACCTGACAGTTGATCTAACCACATTAGCTAGGTTCGTTTTCGAGTGGACAGTGTTTCGGATACGTTATTAACATTTTGTTTCGATGTTAGCCACTTCAGGGGTTACTTTTACTGTTCATTTTTAACACACGCACGCACGCACGCACGCGCGTGCACACACACACCTGCACCCGCATACACATTTTCTTGCTGTTGTTCTGGCTATCCTGGAAATGACGGCGGGAATTTGGTAGACAAGCTCATTTGCATTGCCTAACTAGCAGACAATACTAGAAAACAGTACTCTTTTAAAGTGTGAACTAGAAATTTTTCTTCTACTTCTTCGTCTACCATTGCACATTATTCCCTCGCCAATTAAAGCACCTGCATTGTAACCTAGTCGGTGACTTATTTTATTGACGTCCTATCTTATTAGATATAGCGTTTTACTCAACAATACAAGTTAAAATGTGATTCCAGTTTGGACATATATGGGATCTAAGAAAAATTCACCAGCATGTAGCATACTTGTGAATTTTTTTTAGATTGACATTTGATACATGGCCGTATATTTTCCTCTGTTTCACAAAATATGAAATATAAGCGCCTTGACAACAATAATCAGCAGTCAATTAATTTGTGACACAGTTATATTTTAGGACCAGTCCTTATTGTCAGTACTTTGTCAATGTTGAGTGATCTGCTCAAGCTAAGATATCCAAGCCCATGCAATAAATATAGTAGTGAGGAGCCATACAAACAGTTTAAGGATCAACTCAACTTTTCAGATAAATGAAGGTTTAAGACAGAAACAAAATAAAATCTACTGTCAGCTTAATGACTGATATGGCCTTGCAAATGAAAGTAATGTATTTCCTGTTACCAAAACTTCACAGACATGTATTTTATGTCCAGTGTAAGAACAAAACTGAAATGAAATGAACAGGGGGAGGGATGTGACAGTCCTTGGCCACTAGAGCAGAAATATGCAGGAGAGGAGGCATCACTCAGTGCCGGCTCAGTCTCAAGGCTGGTCTGTACTGGAACACAGAGCACATCAATCATTTCCACTGTGAAAGAGGACAGGGACATGCCACACACACACACAAACACAAACACACATGCGCACTTCTCCAATGCTGTGGTGTCCTCAAAAAAACAAATGCTGCATGCCAAATACTTAAGCAGGGACACCAGCTTTATAGTGTTTCTCTCCAATGATGGATGGACACTGGGAATTTTAAGAAATACATTCAAAAACAGGATTCAACAATAAACTGTGAAAGCAGGTTTTTTTAAGCAACATCATTAAAAGTTGATATTTTAAAGATGTATTATTATCTATGATGCATAGCAATAAAAAGTTGACATTAAAATGTTAATTGATGACTCTATGTATTATATACATGCTAGAGGCTACCTTGAGAATCTTGGGGACAATGTTCACTGTTATCATTTTGAGCTTTGTAAAGCTGAATCCACAATCTCAAAACCTGTGCTGGCCCTGTCTGTCAGAGCTGCACATAGTCTGAATGTACATTTTGTTCCTAACCTTGCTGCATAAGAATCCAAACATGTTGCATAATGCACACATTGCTCATATGAGGGTGGGAAATAAAAGCAACAATGTTGGACTTTCTAAAATAGGAGCAATGAGAAATTGATGATGATTTCTGCATTAGCTAGTCAGATTTTTGTTTTTCTCGAGTCTTGGGCTGAGGGGAAGTTTAAGTGTGAATGCTCTGCATCATCAAATGCCTCACAGCCCAGGCTCAAAGAGCAACACATTTCTGAGGTGTTGCTGGGAACTTGACTTCCTTACTGCATCGTTATGTGTAACTGCTTTGGCAGAGGAGGCTGCCGGTACATGGGCATGGGTATGTCAGGGACAAATTTAAAGCTGCTCAGGGTAAGTTTCTGTAATAAGATGCTGGAAAATCCCTTTCACACTCATTTTAAAAATAGATTGAAAACTGATGCAAGTCAATAAGATATAAATATTTTCAACAACATAAAGTATGCCTGGACATCTCATTCTTTTCTGAGCTTACTGTAGTCTTACCAGATAACTTTCTGTCCCTTGTATCTCCGCCACTGTAAGGTGTAATATTGATTACATGAGACCACTGTTAAATTATTAAAATGAGATGATTGAGAAGGGGCTTACGCAATACAATTGCCTATAGTCTGTCAGAACACCTATATGGAAAATTTATTGTATATAATTTAATATAATTGTATAAATAATATAATATTATAATAATTTCTGAAGGGTCCTCATTTCTAGAGGCTGGACCCTTTGTAGCTACTTTGTATCCTTATACCTGTAGCTGACCTTGGCTGATAATTTTCCCATGCCAACTCATTTAAACACAATTCATCATAAACAGTGGCAGTTACCTGTTATCAGTTTTGATCCTTGCCTGCCACTATGGATCATTTTGTATGAGATGGGTTTAATTATATGAGCTGAGTGGGAATGACATACAGTGGCTAGCCACCTGAGACAAGGGAAAAAATTCAACGAATGTTGAAAATTCATGTGAATTTTTCACATTTTCATGTTTGCAAGGCACACCCATCACAACTGATTCTTGTGAATTTGTTTGCTCTTTTAACACTGAACAGAAGAATATGACATTATCTTCAAAATGTGAACAGGCGCACCAGACAGGAAAAAATAAATAATATGCATTTATTTTGTTTCATGTCAGCAAGGATTTAATGCTGCTCACTGTTTGTGTATGTAGTGCATGACCTTAATTCTGTAAATTTGAAATTTATATGATGTGATTCTATATAAAATATATATAAATATGTTATATAATATTTTATGAAAAGGAAATGTACCACCAAAATTAATATTTTAGGAAAATTTATTAGTAATGCATAGCGGGCCATTATAAATTCTATGTGTCCCACAGAGGATTTTAGCTATTAAGATGACAGTAAAGGCAAATGCTTGCTAATGTCCACTAGGCTAAGCTATAACGAGACCAAGACCAAGGTAACCAGAAGCACAGGTCTCATGATGAGCATGATTATCATGAAAACCAGTCAAACAGAGTATACTTCAACTAGCCACTTCTTTTTAAATGACAAATGACACAGCTAAAATAGCTCAGTACTGGTATATACATAACATTATAAACGACCTTTTACAAGGTAAAAATCTACTATCATATGAAGTAGAAAAAGATGACCTACATGGCCAGTGTGCAATTAAGGTTACATGTGGAGAAGGCGTCACAATCTGTCTTTCCATCAACACGATGCTAGACAGGCTGCACAGACACCACTGAACTGAATTACTTTTCCATGGCATGTACTGCAGGTGAGTCATTTGGTCCCTCTGAATCGCGGAACCATGATGCAGATATTTTTGACATTTTGCCCTCACTAATTTTCTTCATTTTGTAGTTACAGCAGTGCACTGAAAACTTTAAACAAGAAAACTTAAATAAGAAAACAATACATTTAGTCTCGACCATTAAAAACTACCAAGGTCATGACCTCGATATTCTTCACGGTAGTTATGGCCATGCTGCCTGCAGCATATTCCAGAAACAGAGTTAAAGAACCTACAACAAGCATGATTGAGATATCCTCATTGGGACTGATCTGATCTGAGGTGAAAGGTTACTATATGTGTGTGCATGTGTGTGCATGGAGAGGGTATG
The DNA here is from genome assembly GCF_013347855.1 of Anguilla anguilla. Lineage (NCBI taxonomy): Eukaryota > Metazoa > Chordata > Actinopteri > Anguilliformes > Anguillidae > Anguilla > Anguilla anguilla. The sequence continues at coordinate 57,555,833 of NC_049202.1, read as the reverse complement.
TATGTGTGTGCACAATATTGTATCATCTGTTTGAGGGGAGCTTGCCCCCTGAAATGTTGCCTCTGACCCAGTGCAAATTCCCCATTTCCCAACCCATTACACTGACTCCACTGAACAAAGAGTTTCTCTGGCTGTCTGTTCTTCCACGAAGGGGGTCAAGGGCTGGTTTGGCCAAATAGTTCAAAAAAGAGACTGTGGAAAAATTGGGTTTTGATTGGATGTTTTATTTTTCTCCAATTATTGTGATGACCTAGTTTTCAAACCAAATTTATATTGCTATGGGCTATGCCTGCAATTATGGTTCTGGAGATAAGTGGAAGACCTGAGAGACAAAAAAAGAAAGGAGAGAAATGGCAGAAAGACAAGGTCAATTGACAGGGCTTCTTTGAATTTCCTTTTCTAAATTTGCCATTCTGCTTTCTGATCTTTCCTCCTTCAAAGATTCAAAAATGAACAATTTAGAGTATTTCACTTGGTTCAGTGACTGCTGGCTGTGAAAATATTTGTGGTGATTTTTGTACCACAGCGTGGCTAGCGCTGTATTTTTCGATTCGGATAAATTACTGATCATGCTGCAAAATGAATCCTTGCATGCCACACACGTAGTGCTCTGTTTTGCTTTAGAGATTGGGTTTTAGACAAAGTATCCACATTTCCTACACCATCCACTCTAAACTAAGGACCATGTTGAGCTGCAGTCTGTGCTTCACATCTCGACAGAAAGAAAAGATGTGGGTGTTATTTCGTAATTCTGAGAAGAGATTCGTATCTGTGATTGACACGGATCATGCTTAGCCAAACAAAAAAAATTGTGTTGCTATCCAGATACTTATGGACTGCACTGATATATATGAAAATGTGGTGCCAAACTAGGCATATGAAAGTATGAGAAGTCGTTCAGTCAACCTTATACACATATTTTACCCATATACAAACAATGATAATAAATTATTATTAACATCACTTAAAAAGAAAAACAAACCAGCTAAAACAATTAAACCAGTAATGCCAAATGTAGAATGAGATTGGTCTAATTGCTTCATAAATAAAAAATAGATAATAATCAATACAATTAAAACATTAATGACAATACATTTTCCACAACCAAAGTAGATGAATATAAATACATTTACAATATATATATAATTATCACTGATGATCCTAATACGAACATCCTGATGTTGCCCTTACGGATCACATTAGCCTGTTTCACCTAAAGTTAATTTCAATAACAGTATGTGTATTGTATGCTAACACAATTACTGTTGTGTGTCTATTTTGCCACTAATTGTCTTAAATTTTATTTATATCACCAATCTGATGCACAGATTGTTCTAGCTGTTCTGGATTTTACCACTCTTGCTGCTGTTGTTTCTGTGAAAGTGAATTTTCACCCAGTGCCTGGGAGATAATTCACATATTATTCTTTCTTACTGCAGGACAGTGGTATTGGGAATTTGTCCACGACAGCATAATCCAAGAAACAAGTGCTTCTGACTGAGTTCCTCCCTCCCCACCTCCTATTCATTCTTTCATCCTATCAAGGACTGTGCTCTGAATCCCTGCCTGCCGACACCTATTCTCCATTTAGAAAAAGATCTTATCCCACAGTCAACCGGTGAACGTAAACAAGCAGTTGCATTTGCTGTTCGCACACAGATGATGGTCATGTGCGCATATACTGTATACTGTATAGTCTATTGAGTTTCAGCCAGTTTGGAGGAGCTGGCTATTTGCATTAATAAGCAGGTGCACCTGATAAAGAGGCTGCTGAGTGTATTTTCTGTTAGGAGACAGGTTTCTCAGCCTATCTTTCTATTTTTGTAGTTACATTTTCTCATGATTTGAGTTAACCTGATGCTAAGGAATATCTCTAAATTATATTTCTCACCAAGTTTGAAAAGCTTTGAAAGTGAAAAATGGCAGAAATCTGGAAAAAGATCAGAGGAAAGTCGCTATGCACCTGTAAACATACTGTCTGCACTTGAAGGTCATGTTACTTCCTTATTCTGAGATTTTCAATTCAAGACAGAAAAATGTTGTCTTGACACTGGCCTTTTTTCCTCTGCAGAATGTAATGTCAAGCACAACATTCTCACATTATTGAACTGGATAAGGTATGGTGAATGTCTAGCTCTTGGTTGCCCTTTTATCATACTGTATAAATGGCGTTTCATTACAACCTTGATTGTTGCACAGAAATATGCTCATTGGGAAGATTGGCTGCTGTATAGTGGAAATTTGTGGAACCCCAGAGAACTTACTTCTGCATTCTACTGGAGGAGCAACTGCTGAGTTTCCGCCCCACTTGTGTCTCACTGCTTGAGGTGACATCTTTAACTCAGTGTCTCTTCTCATGGGTAGACCCTGCTGTGTCTCTCCCCAAGCAATCTATCACACTCCCTTACTGTAGCAATGAACCAAGTGCTTTCAAATATTGGTAGTGGCTGGTTAGCAGGGGGGAGATATGAATGAAAAAGTTAAGGTATCTTTGCACTATGAAAATATTGCATCAATTCATGCAGGTTGCTAGGTTCCAGTGAATTTTGTCCAGTTAGGGTGCATTAATATCCCCCTTTAATTTACTCTGACATCATATACTAGAGCTCATGTCTGTAAGGAAAATGATTTTGCCATCTGACTAAGATGGAGAGGAAGACAAAAAATAGAGTCAAATTGATACATTCTGTGCCCAGGAGGGCCCAGAAAAAAATAAATATTTGTATTTATGTTAAAGACATTAGCAGAACAAAAAGGTCTGCTACTGTCTTTTCGAAAAAATGACAACTTTTATTCATCCATCACACAATACATAGCCTTGCTATAGCTATAGAATTAACTATGAATACGGATTGAGATGCAGTTGGCTTCATCAGGCCAAGAGCAGTGTATGGTTTAAATCGGCAAGGGTTCCTTTGGTTACCATTGCACAGGTTCTTCCTAAACAAGAAGCCAGGTCCTCCAGCTAACAGTCTTCATTAGTGAGTGATGCACATCTCCTTCTGTCCAGGGATAGCTCGCACGTCATACTGTGCAGCCAGTAATGTGGTAAAGTGTTACTCACTGGGTGTGTGGATGGCATAGCACAGTTGGAGCGTCTTCATTAAGGAGAAAAAAGTATGGGACACCACTTTAAAAAGAATTATTTAGAGATACAAGCATTCATTTTGTTGAGGCTGAGGTTGGATCCTATTCTAATGAATTTGCCTGGATTAGGTTCAAAGTCCTGACCCTCGTCTACACTGCAGCCAACAGCTGATCAGATGTAGGATGATGATGAGATGACAAAGACTGGGGGATGAATTGTACTAAGGCAAGACGGGTTAATGTGTGCCCATTTAATTGTGCAGATACAACTTCAATAGTTGCAAATTTACATTAGATATAACAATTATCATGATATCATGTCTCTCTCTCTCTCTCTCTCTCTCTCTCTCTCTCTCTCTCTCTATATATATATATATATATATATATATTTCATTAGCCCAATAAATGAATGCTTATACTTTTTGGTCAGGACAATTTCTACAAAAGCTATGACTGTAGAGCAGAAGACAGAGATTATTGAGTTGCAGCGCACAATCTCCCCACTTTTCATTCCCCATTCAATCCCAGATATAATGCAGTTTTTCCACATATTTTAATGTTATGGTGTGTTATGTTATATGATATGGTTAGGATATGGTTTGTCTCAGGGGTTAATATAGGGGTCTTTGCAATTCAGAGCAGCTCAGTGCTTTGAATAAGGGACTGCTTGAGACTGTAGTATTTTGCATGTGGGCTCACATCAAAAGTGAATCAAGGTCACGCTTCCAAGTGTATCCAGCTCCATATGTATATTTGATTAATTCATCCATGAAGGTTTCGGAGTGAGTCCTCTGGGATTGTGAACTAGTGAGAATTAATTTGACCTCCAGGGTTCTGCAAAAGTTCAAATCAGCGATTCTTCCCAGGATATTCAGCTAGATTATTTTCCTTTTCTTGTCTTTGAGGGGTAATTTTTTTTGCCTAAAGTACTTGCTGTAATTTTAAACCAATGTTTGATACCTGGGAATGGGGGAAAATTGCACTGTCTGTATAACTGCAGGTAATGATTTCTGCCTAGAAGAACATTGAAAGGCTTGCATGAAGAATCATATGCCTATGTGCAGATCTGTCTGATCAATTATTTGAATACTTTCTTTGTTGGAAGGCCCTTTTCCCTGTCTGTCAAAAGCTGGTGGGACAAAGCTTTGACTACTGAAGACAGATATTAAATAAAGCATAATCAAAGTATATATAAGATTATTATAATTCAAAATGTGCAATCTAAAATTCAGATTTGAAAGACATGCATTTTTATCTTTACTTTTATACTGAATGTGGATTCATGTGGTTTTAAATACGAATGTCAGAGGTAATCAATTCTGTTGGGAATTATATTAATTTCTTTCTATTGAAATTTTACCTCGGTTCACAGAAATCTACAACGAGATAAGAAATATTCACTAGTTCCAAACCAGCACTGACAACCAAGTGTCCTCAATGGGATAATCAATGACAATATTTTTTTTTTTGCTGGAAGCCAGCTCATGGGTGAAGGCTATAGTTCATGCTACTCCCACACTTACGCATCTTGAAGTTTGAATTTCTACTAGGGTGCAAGCTTTTGAATCAACATACTCAGATGCTTCACTGGTTTCTTGTAAACTGCCATGGCAGGAAGAATTGACATCCAAAGGTTAATATTTATATTTTCACATAACATTAGTTTGTCAGGTTTCACTAAAATGTATTATTTCCTTATTTACATTAACTGCATTGATAAAACACGGGTATTTATTTTCAAATTCATGATATTATATGAATAGAACACATTTGTCTTATTCAAACTGATATTCTAAGCCACTAGAGTGTGTTGATTGTTTATCACTTCATTACTGCCTTGTGTTATTGTGATATCATGCCTAAAATTCATTTTTAAATGATAATTATGAAATACTGATTTGTTCCATCAATTAAATATTAATTATAATGAATATGAAAGTATCCATCCTAAAATGAGCTAATCTATTATGCCCTAAATCAGCAAGCAATTTTATCTAGCTGTGACAAGAATGCTTTTATGTTTCTTTTCAAAGCCAAAATTTGACTGAAGTTTTAATCACAATAAAAGAATGCATTAGGTGAGTAATATTACCGTACAGCAGAGCACAGAATATCATTTTGAGAACAGGAAGTTTTGAAAGAGACTTGTTCTACATCAATATAACATCTTGATGTGAACTGAAAGTAATAACGCCTTTTGAGATATTTGCTGAATAACATTGAAGGCTCTACTTTCGGGCAAAATGGTATTTTTGCCATATATTTCATATATTCAAGAGCAATATACGTAATCTATTCTAATGTGGACATAGCATCACCAGGGGAGGTACCCAATCTGTGGTGATGTTTATGGGTTGCAGACTTCAGACAATGATTGAATGAAAATTATTTGTGACCAAGTACTAAACATGACTATCTTATGTTAATCTGTCCAATTACTGTTTCTCCCCTATAATGGGGGTCTGTGTATAAAAAGGGGTGTAATCCCCCAATATGGATATAAATACCAACAAATTAAAGCTGACTGTTTGCACTTTAACCTCATATTCATTGTTTTATTTCAGATTTTTACACTGATTGCCCAAAGGGGGCTGTGGCAGTGGGTGCGGCTGACAAAAAAGCATATTACATTACATTACATTACATTACAGGCATTTGGCAGACGCTCTTATCCAGAGCGACATACAACAAAGTGTATAACCATAACCAGGAACAAGTGTGTCGAAAACCCTAGAGAGAAGTACCGCTCCAAGTGCAGGGAACAACTGCATAGTTTAACTTGGACCCTGTAGGTTAAACTGATTAACACTAACACAAACAAGAACAGCAACAACACAGTCTATGCAAAAATACAAGCAGTAGTTAAGACACGAGTGCATTAACTACGTGTCAACTACGAAACAGCTACCTAGTTACAACCCTAAGCTTACCGTCAATTTAGGGATTACAGGGAGGTAGGGAGGGATGGGGAGAGGTGCAGCCTGAAGAGGTGAGTCTTCAGTTGTCACTTGAAGTGGGTCAGGGTCTCAGCTGTTCTGACCTCCACGAGGAGGTCATTCCACCATCGTGGGGCCAGAACAGACAGGAGACGTGATTGGGAAGCGCAAGTGCAAAGAGGGGGAGGGGCCAGGCATCCTGAGGTAGCGGAACGGAGGAGTCTGGCTGGCATGTAGGGTTTGAAGATCTTGTGGAGGTATACTGGGCCTGATCCCTTGACTGCCTGGTATGCTAGAACCAATGTTTTAAATTTGATACGAGCCATAACAGGCAACCAGTGGAGGGTAGTGAGCAGGGGAGAGACGTGGGAGTGTCTGGGGAGGTTGAAGACCAGACGAGCTGCAGCATTCTGAATGAGTTGCAGGGGTCTGATGGTAGATGCCGGTAGTCCAGCCAGAAGAGAGTTGCCGTAGTCCAGGCGGAATAGTACCATTGCTTGGACCAGGAGCTGGGTTGAGTAGGTGGTGAGAAAGGGGCGGATTCTCCGGATGTTGTACAGGAAAAATCCGCCCGGCTTACCTCTGCGATGTTTTTGGAGAGGGACAACCTGTTGTCCGTCACCACTCCAAGATTCTTGGCGCAGGGTTATGATGTCACTAAGGTGTCCCCTAGGGAAATGGAAAAATCAAGGAGGGGAGAGGTTAGAGCAGGAATGAAGATTAGCTCCGTCTTTCCCGGGTTGAGCTTCAGGTGGTGATTGTCCATCCAGCTCTGGATGTCCCTCAGGCATGCGGAGATGCGAGCAGGGACCTGTATGTCCGATGGTAAGAAGGAGAGAAAGAGTTGTGTGTCGTCGGCATAACAGTGATAGGACAAGCCATGGGCAGAGATTACAGGGCCAAGGGATCTGGTGTATAAGGAGAAGAGAAGGGGACTGATGACTGAGCCCTGAACTTCTGAACATATTCATTCATGTTACAAACAAATGTAACACCATGTGACGCTTTGTGTGCCAATCAGCAGGCATGAGAATCAAACCCTACATTATTGGCCCAATCAAACAAATGGGGAATGCTGGAGAGCTCATTTCTGACCACTGAACAAGTACAGTGCTGATTGACCTTGAGGTATTGCAATAACCAACTAAAATTCCTAAGAGTGGATAGAATCTAAATAGGCATATCTCATGCCCGATTTGAGATAGTCGTGAAAATGCATGCAGCTCCTGATGTGAAGGGCATGAAAGAAATTAATAACTTTTGGTAGATATCTGACATGTGCAACTGGCATGTCTTGACAATTGAATAGTGCTGGCGGAGGTATGCGCTCCGAGTGTCATCATCTAGTTTATCAATCATTTTCTTCAGTTCACCTCCTGCGAGTGTTCCCCGTCTCCCCGCAGTACTGTTTAACAGTCTTTCTGTCTGTGACGACTCCTCTCATGTATGCTGTCTTTGCCCACCCCCCCATCCCAGATGTGCCTCAATCTCTTCTAACTTGAGGCTAAATTACTTTTACATCTGAGACAACATGAAGTTAATTGTAGTCTGTGGTACATGCGCTGACTTGATGACTGTAATCTCTGCAGATTAGAGGAAATAAGTATTTGAAGGCAAAATGTACAATATTTAAAAGTTATTTTTAAATACTTATGATATCCTCCCTCAGACAAGATTTAGACATGAACCACCTGTGTGATGTTTAAAAATGACAAAAAATTTACAGTTTCTAAAATTACTGCATACAGTCATCAAGTCACAGTAAAAGGAATGAGTACCCTTGTAAAGACTTCGATCTTCAATTGAGCCTCTTTGTACATAGACATAGAAAATATTATAGCAAAAATGCATGGACGCAGAGGCAAAGGGTTCCTCTAAGGATTAGCGCCAGCTTTATATTGGGGCTGCATTATTTTTCTGCCAGTATGCAATGAGATCAATCATGGTCAGATGGGGAAGGAGAAATGAGGCATAGGATCTCTATACGACTATAATGTATGGATTTGCCTTTTCATTTGAAAAATGAATATGCCAAACAAAGCAGAAAAAAGACCCTTGAAATATAGAGCAGGGGTAGATAGTGCGGTTAGGAATTCAACTGACTGGAATTGATTATGAAGAGATTATTGAGATTCTTACTCAACTCGTGTAGTGGAGGAAGCCTTGGAATAAGCCGCTTATTAGCTGCACTGTAGGGCTGCAGAGTACTTGCATACAAAGCAGTGGCATTATCTGAAGATGCCTCGAATCTCCTCGTCCTTTCACCCACCATAACAAAAAAGTCAGTCCTCTTAGTTTGAAAAACAGAAATGATAGGCTCATATTGGTTTTGAAATACGCTCTCATGGTAGACGTCAAACTTCTAAAGGACCATATTGAATCATAAATACAAAATAAAAGAATTTGACAAAGATCTGAGTCGTGGAGGAATTGGTGTTCTCTAATAATCCTCTCTCAGATCCTCTCTTCCAATTGTCTATGCCACCAATCGTTACATTTGACTAATTACAAACTATGAACCTTCTTCATATTTATTATACTTGTTTTTTTTCACAGTTATACACACTATACTATGGACACATACAGTATATTATTTCCCTCCCATCTGCCCACTTTTACCTTGCTAATCCTATCCTAGTGAAGAACATACTGTACTACAGTGGTGTTGGGAGAATTAACCTGCAATCCTTGGAGGGTAGAGAGCTGCAATTTATAAAACCACATGCTTTTCTCACAAGATCACTGCCCTCAGATACATGACTGCAATGCACCAATACTGCAAGTTAGAAATAAATGGTTATTAAGACATCGTAATTAAAGCTCTTGAGACAGAAAAAATGGAAAGACCATTTCACTAATGATTGTTTGAAATAAAGGGAGCCTGCCTGCAATATTCTCATCTGTCATCATCTGTATTGCTTTCTATTTAGTAGTCACCTCATAATCATTCACTACTGGCTGTGGATCTCAGAGGGCACTCCAGGGAATATGCAGGTGTTGGATGTGATCAGTGCTGTTCACCTTCATTGATATAAATTAAATCTAGTCCCCAGCTACCTCTGTTAGCTGACCCGTCATATATTATTCAATCGAAACAGCAACTACTGTACCTCAGAGGATGTTTTACATCTTTCTAGAGCTTTCCTTTGTATAACATAAAAAAGAAATATTCATGTACCATGAAGTATAATTGTCAAGATTGCTTAAGAATATTGATAGTGTGTGTTCAGCTTGGGAATTGGAGAGAGAGAGAGAGAGAGAGAGAGAGAGAGAGAGAGAGAGAGAGATTAATTGCAGTGCATTTTTGCCTACCATTTCACTGCCAAGTCTAAAAACAGACTCAGGGTTGATTGCCAATGGGAAAAATCACATTTTGAACATTATTATCAGAACCTGCTCTTGTATAAGAATAGCTAAAATACCACATAGCATAAGACATAGGAGGTGGCGGGCTGGGCAATGGAAAGTCTTCCTGTCTGTAGGTGGATACAGTGCTGTATGTGAGTGTCATTGTGCTGATTATGCTGATGATGAATTATCATACGGTACCACAGTATACCGGTCTTACACACATGTGTCTGGAAAGCAGTGAAAAGGAGGCCATTCATAGTATGGAATGCCTGGCACCTACATCTAAAATCCTGTGTTTGTGTGTGTGTGTGTGTGTGTGTGTGTGTGTGTGTATGTGCGTGTGTGTATCCGTATGTGTGTGTGTGTACATGTGTGTGTATGTGCGTGTGTGTATCCGTATGTGTGTGTGTGTGTGTGTGTGCATGTGTGTGTATGCATGTGCATGCATGTGTGCGTGCGTGTTTGTGTGTGTGAACACACGTGTGAGGAACCTTGGCTTGTGGCCAGATATTTCATGGTTCATTTCCCAGGTGGAGCACATTTGAGCTAGCTACTTAACTATCAGCACATGTACATACTGTATAATAATATGCAAATATATGTAAGAAATGCAAATTTTCAATTATTCGATTTTTGAGTGATTGTTTTGACATATGCTCTTACCAGACTTGCAGAATGACTTACATTGCCGATAAATGAATGTATACAATTTAAGCCACAGAAGCAAGAAGACTGAACAAATAAAATCATGCTGAAGTGAGCAAAAAACTGGACTAAAATAAAAACTGTATCCATTGCCTACAAATGATCATTAAGGATATTCAGGGTGTACACATACCAAGGTAAATGAACAGAGCTTTAAAAAAGGTCTTAAACTCAAACCTTGCAATGGTTATGTTGTGCAAAACAATAACCAGAAAGTGCAGTATTAACCTTACAGCAATAAATATCATAAAAGACACTGATGGACAACAGTATGTTGTTCTGGAAATTGTCACTACTGCATACTGACTAGTTTTGTGCATAGATAAGGATATTGTTGATGCTTTAGGTGATGAGTAATGACTGTTACAAGTTATTGTTCACTTCACAGTGATATCCATGGCCTTATTTTTATTTCACTATCTTTAAATCTTTTAAATACAGATACACTATTGTCAGTTTATTGTAACAACATACAGACTATAACAGTTTGTATCACTTAACTGACAGTAATTTGGTTGCCATGAGAAAGCACATTAATTTCACATTTCATTATGATTTGGGGTGTTAATAAAAGACAAAAATGACACTAACTGAAAATTTGTATTTACGAATTATATACATTTTGTAATCTTCGAATGTATAAATATTAAAATGTAAACTAATAAGGACAGTCATCAAGCGGATTATAATGTAAATATAATTCAATATTGTTTACCATTTGGGGTAATGAATCTCACAGTGGTTTGGTGGATTCCCAGAGCCTTAAAAATGGTTTTGTAACCCTTTCCAGCCTGATATATTTGAACAAATCTGTGTGCTTGTAGATAGTTTGTGATGATTACTATACTTTGATGTTAAGGTACAATATGACTAATGTTTAGTCAATTCAACAGGGCTGGCTGTGTTCAATCAGCAGAATCTAATTACCAATTCAATTTGGTTAATTGGTTGATTGAATAATTAAGAAGGCAATTACTTTTTCACATGGATGATTGTTAGATAACTTTATTCATTAAATAAATGAAATAATAATTTGAAGAATATGTTTTGTGTTTCCCTTTGTTTAAAATTATATTTTGCCCAAGGATCTGAAACCATTCAGTGTGACAAATATGCAATAACAGAGGAAATCAGTAAAAGGGGGGAATGCTTTTTCATAGCACCATATGTGTTCAATGAAAATCCATTACACAACTAGCAAGTGTGATTCTAAAGGTATGCAGGGTTGCAGGCCAGATTTTCAAATCCGAGACCTGATTAATATTCACTAATTTGTTGACAGGTTTTGATTGATTCTATATCTGGATCAGCCTGCTAATTATTTGTTTGTTATAAAAATAACACAGCAACCTTTTTTATTTTAAACCTAGTTAATTAGCATTATCCTTCTGAGTTTTGTGGAAGTTTGCTGCTTTTGAAAGGGGCGGTGTGTGCATTTGAAGAGCTCTGAAATTGGAATGCTGAGTGACTCATTCAAGTGGACAATTCATTTCCCTTCATTTCCCCTCTCTTCACTGCACACTCATCTCCTGTACAGAGGTTTCCTTTCATCTTGTTTTTGCTCTGGAAACATGTTGGCCTCTTCCAAAATAGTTTGGAAGCCAGTCACTGTGCTTTGTGCCGAGGAAGATTTAGTTTTTGTTTATTTAACTGTTTAATTGTTCTTTTATTGCTTTCCTTGCTCTCCCATAATTTTGAAAGTGATTATATGTGCAGTACATACAAGTATTCTAATGGAATTCATTATTTGCTGATCTACACAAATGGAGTAATATCTGTTGATGTAATTGTGCTCAATTACATTTTATACCATCTTTTTCTAATAGATATGTTAAGATTAATAAAGGAACTAACCTCTAACCACCTAGGCATCACTGCTTGTTCTAAAGACTGGGCACGCTGAAAGATAATGCCACAAGGTCAATGATCTGTGTGCAGACTCTGTTAAGCAGCAAAGCATGTCAGCAATCAAACAGTTGATTGATCTCTGATTAAGCACAGGCGGCTTAATGATTAATTCAACGGTGAATATTTTTAAAGTTAACTTTATTTGAAGTCATTTACATTTTAAGTTAATGATATTCAAACAGAATATTTGGAAACCTGCTAACCAATCAATGACCCTGATGCACACTAACGTCCAAACTTACATTTATTGTAGAGATTTACTGTCATTTTAAAACTTTTAAAGTTGATTGTTTTCGAGCAATCTTTGAAGGACAGTACTGTAAGAAAGGAACCTTGTTATAGTTCTGCGGCAGATCAGGGGGCAATATTTTTCTGGAAGCAATGGAAACAATTTTTATGCCAACATTGCAATTGAACATATTGTCGATGCTCATTGACAGTCATCCCTTATGAAAAAATCGTATGTGAAATTTGCCTTTTGTGAAATTGAATTATAATTTTAAAATATCACATGTGAACTGACACGCGACTGGCTTTTTTTGCATGTGAATGAAAATTTCCACATGCGAAAACAAAACATGTGGCATGAAATCATGAAATTCTACATTTTCACGTGACTGACTTTTTCAAACGTCAACTACAGTTTTCACATGTGAAAACAAAACATGACTTGAAATAACATAGATTACTTTTTCCCGCTCTCATTTTATAAGCCGGATTATTTTTATAGCTCATAGGTTGTATACTCTTCACGTGTTGGGTGTTCACATGTGGTTTTTGAACACATAATATCCCTGGCCTGACAACTGCATTTACAACTCAATTACAATATTCCTCTAAATGGTGAGTTTTTAATTACTGAGAATGCTGTACAGCTAATAATTAATCCTCCTCAAAGCCTCATAAATATATGGCCTCATAATAGCATTAATGATTGATACCTAGAAGAATTCATCTTATAACTATATCTGGTGATTTAAGGGAAAGTAACATGATATTGTTACTAAGAATTTAAATGCTTTCCAATGTCATTTAAATCAAATCTGATTTAGAACAGCAGTATTTTATTTTTTCAACATGAGTGTGCAAATTTAAAAAAAAATCACAGGAAGATGCATATCTATAGCACATTAACATAAGCAGCCATTTGGAGATTCAAGAACGTGGACTGCAAATTCCAGTGAGGTCAATTCATCTTGGTTGCAATAAAAAGAAATTTCAAGATTGATTGTGACATCATGATCATTGATGTACCAGAAATAGTTATCTTGTGTCACTTGTGCAATGCTATATATACTGTACTTTTTCTCTCATGTCACACTAGTTTATATGAATTTTTAAATAATCAATGGCACATAATTTCAGACAGCAGATTTAACAGAAAATCTGGTGAACAATTGACCTTCATAAACTCTGATACTATTGTTTGATCTTTCTCGGCTATCTAGCCAATAGGAAACTGAAATCAAAAATCCGAAATAGTGATTGCTGAAACAAATAAAGCACCCTTGCTTGTAGGTCTAATGAACATGTCAATATTTGTGTCACATCTTTTTGTTGCTGTTAGTTTTTTTTGCTGTGTAAATTCCATGTGGAAACAGAATGACTGAAAAATAAATATGTGGCTAACAATAATCTTAAAATCAGTTTTGGAAAAAGGGTGTGTATTTTTTTTGTCCATAAAAATAAAATGTAACAGATACGGTGGCACAGAAAGCCCTGTTCACAGTAATCTCCAGGAGCCTCTGAAGGACCTTATCTTGGGGAGATGTCCTGATGCCTTTTTTCTGCAGCACTGCTGATGTAAAGCATGAGAAGAATACAGAAGAATGATTCCCTGGTGTATTGTCTACCGATGGATCCCTGAGCTGTCACATCTGCTCCATAGAAGATATGCATGGCTGTACCTTGCACACTTAATAATTTAAAAACATTGAGCTTGAAGTATTTTTCTTTTTCAGAAAGTGAAGTATAAAGAAAAAACTGTAACTGTAATTGATAAAATATACCTTGGTGCTATGGTCAATATGCCTGGAAGAAGAGATATTATTCTTAGACATGTCCCAGGTGTGTGGCTTGGGGTTTGGGTGCACACAAAGGGTCCTTTGTAATCATCACTTGTACATTGAATGTTAATTTCAGAGTGACATGACTTGGAACCCCATTGTGTGGTCAAGGAGTTTCTCTCATCTGGAACTATTTTTCTTTTCCTACATCATATCCATTTGATGCTGCAACTGACAGTTCATTTTTTTATTTTTTTATCTCTGAGCTTGTATTGTCCTTTGTATTATTATTCTTTTCTGACATTTTACACTTTAATAGGAAAGTTGAAGTGCAGTATTTTGGTGTTTTACACATATATTAACCAGAGATAAATAGCGCTGCACACTGATGCTGATTTACCTTTTATGAAGTTTAACAGTCAAAGCTATTTCACACAAACTAGTCTGTAGTGATTTTTCTTTGACATATTGTTGTTTAACTTGTGTGAAATAATGCAGCCGGTATTATTTATTGTGATGTGGGGTCATTAATGTCAATAATTTCTTATTTATTACCAGAGGTATTAGAGTAAACTTATTTACTGACTGCTTGAATATGACTTAAATAACAGTGAGAAAATAGCCTGGCAACTGCCCTGATGAGGAGTAAAGCAAAAAAAGAAAAAAAGTTAAGTAACAAAGTCAAACTAATGCTGTCACAAGACTGGCTGTACATTAACTCATTCTGAAAGTCTCAGTCCAACTTCAGGCTTGTGGGGAGATAAGACCAGACCTACAGTGCTATCTCTATGAAAGCCTCTCTACTTAATAAGTGGCCTGGCAGCAAATGGCAGCTGGGGTGATTACATTGTTATAATACACCCTGGCTGTGCATGCCTGTACGTGAGGCTGCTGCTGTCCAAGGTGCTGAATGCCTCCCAGGTTCTTAAACAGCAGGAACGTCTGACCCGCAGTTTAAGGTGTTGAAGCTCATCCCTGGGAATCACACTAACAGAGTATGCTTTGCACATAGTGAAAAACACAGCTTGGAGGTCTTGCACATAGAAAAAGCTATGATATTCTTGCCACTTTGATGTATGCTCCAAGATGATTTTCCTTGATAATCTAATTAGTTTTTATTTTTGTTTCGTTGTGATGAATTTTTATACACATTCACTTTAGCCTCACAGCCACACCAGTGCTGAAAGAAAATTGCTGAAAAAACTTTAATAACTATTCTGGTCTTCCACATGACATCTTACATGCAGTGTCTCCACCCTATTCTGATTGCTACAGTACGACTGCTATACACATTGTGCACAAAAATGCAATTACAATATAACCTCGGTGGTTTTGTCCCTTCTTCAAATGTGTGATAAAAGAAAAAACTATCAAATGATGAATATTATCAATCATGTTGCCCAGGGCTGTCCTTGTCTTATGTTGCCTGTTGTCTCACGAAGAAAAGTTAATGATTCTTTTGCCAGCAAGTTGATTTATGGCTGGTGTGACTGGTGAGACAAGAGAGTGTGTGTGACACAGGTCAAACGGTGGAGACCGACTCAGATCTCCCATACTGTACCATGGGAGAGTATCAGGGCATAGGCCCACTGTACACACTTTGAACTTTTTGCTGATTTTCTTTTTGCTGATTTTCTTTAGGCTTTTCCCTGTTTTCACACCTTCATCCCTGATGCCATGAACATATAACACTTTTCCCATTTTGCCCGCACCAGGCAAAACTGGCTTTAACCCTCTTGTTTGCAGTAGATACAGCTGAGTCCTGGTAATAGAATCCTATTTCAGAAAATTCTCATATTTTTAAATATGAGTTCTCCTCTGTTAATTTCTTTAGACCTTTGATGGTTTATTGTAATCAAACAGTCAAGTAGCAACCTGTCAGTAACCTGATGTAGTATTCATTATGCTAATGTATCCCACAGAGCTTAGTTAAAAATAGAATAAATTCAGCTTTGTGACATCTATTTACTCCATGAAATATATAAGAGGGGCAGCATAGTTGTGCAGTGAATATCACTGTCATCTCTCAGCAAAAGGGTACCAAGTTTGAATACCAGCCGGAGCCCTTCTGCTTGCATGTTCCCTCTGTGTCTCTTTTCAGTTTCCTCCCACATTTCAAAGACATGCATTTTAACTGAAGAGTTTATGTTGCCCTTCGGTACTGTATGAATGTATGAGTGAATGGCGAGTGTGCCCTGCGATGGACTGGCGATCAGTCCAGGGTGTATTCCTGACCAATGCTGGGATAGGCACAAGCCCCCTCACGTTATATAAACTAGTGCTGAGTTTAGGTGTCTAATTGCTGTGCAAAATCTAGCATTGTGCTGACTGTTATTTAGGTAGGACCTTTTAACACAAAAAGGAAGGTGGCTTGGTGCAAAGTTAAAAGCTCCATAGAGAAACAGAGATGACTGTTCACATTTGGCAAAGGGAGAAGACTACAACCTTGGTAAAGTTGAAAACTCTGTGCTAAAATAACTTTTATTTAATTTTCTATATTTTTGTTGTTGTTGCTGTTGTTGTTGTGGTTATGTGCTATAATCTTATTTACAGAAGTCTATGATGGACTCTCAAAGACATACTGTATTTTGAATTTCAAAAAAAAACAAAAGTAGCTTTTCTTGTATAGGCCTTGATTAATCCTTCAAAAGGTTGCTATTTGTAGTCATTTCATTGGACCAGGCACTCCACAAACATCACATGCAAAGAACTGAATGGCAATGTGACCTTACAGAAAGGATTGATTATAATTCATGCTTTCAATCCACTTTTCAAGTAGAAGAATTGAATTCTGTCCAAAATCTGATTTATAATCAAGCTTTTGCCAAGGGAATTTATGTATGTGATGTGAAGGAGTGGAATTATTACTGACAAAGTTCCTAAGATGATGAAAACAATCAATCTTGTTTCGCAGGACTCCCTGGTTCTTGCTTTGACTAGTGCATAATAGTTTGTCTGTGAGGTGAAATGTTTTGACTGGTTTCACAGGTGTCCAATGGTTGTACTCTTCCTGTTACCAGATGTGGGGTCACCCTGGTTAGATGAAATGTGTCCCTGGCTGAACAGCAGCATTTGGCTATTGTTTGTTCTACTGTAACATAGGAGATAACCAAAGTGTAAAGACAAGACAACAACGTTGCCTGTCTTCTTTGCTCAAAGTGAAAGTAGATTTCCAGCTGGGAGATGGTGTCATCTGGGATGTATATCTACCTACCTACACACACACACACGCGCATGCGCACGCGCACGCGCACGCGCACGCACACACACACACACACACACACACACACACACACCACATATCCCATTTGCAAGGTACATGAGTTAATTGACAACTTTATCTCACTTCTCTGACACATTCTGTAAGTTTTCATTATTTATGAAATTCATTTCTTATTATGAATATGTCACATTAATATGTCAAACTAACAGTAAATTATTTTATTATCATGCTTCTGCCTCCTAATGATTCACCACATGTACATTCAGGTCAAGAATTACTGCCTTGTGGAAAATGAGGAAAAATTATTTTTAAACTAACACAAATAATGAGCTATATTTCTTGCTCAAACACGAGAAAACTATATAGTTTTTTTCTAATTTAAAAAGACTTGTTTTATTGAGTAATGCATACTTTTTTTTAGCAATAACACCCAACCTTCATAACAAAATGTATTTGTTAATGGTAGAATAGTTCACTGAAAATGGCGAAACAAGGTCAGTTATCTGGCGTGTGACCCCCCTCCCCCCTGAATATTAGCAACAGTTTTAATTCCTTACACAATGTTTTTTTTTATGACAGCTGTTACAAAAAATGTGAGTTGTTTTCATACTTGGAGAATTAGTGCCCTCTGTTCACTTTTGTAGAAATTACAATTTACATGAATTGAATATGGCAAATGATGTCCCTCTGGTAAATACTTAGGTACTAGTGATTTAGATTTACCCAAAGAAATTAGTGATGTTTGTTCAGGTGGATCCTTCCGTACATGGGGGCCTTTTACAATAATAGCCATCCTATGGTATGTATGTTTACAGTCAGGGTTGTAAAATGTTAAATCACAGCCAACCGTCTTACCCTCAGCAAAGCACTGGGCCAAAATTGACCAAAATTGCATTTTAAGTTTTAATTGAGCCACAATGGCTGTCTATGCCTTGCATTTTCACTCACTTGATTAATGATCGCAGCAGTCTCCTTTCCAAGGGCAAGAATCTCCACATCATACACACAAAGGGCAGCCTTTATCTTTGTCAAGACTGTGGGGGCACCTGGTTTTATGTGCACATACCATCTCCACTACTTTGGGAGGGAGGATTATTTAACCCCTGTGTTGTCCTCAGGGTCAAAAATGACCCTATACTGAGTTTAACAGCAGTGAAAAGCCCCAAAATGTAATTTTTTCATCATGAAATTAGATTTTTTTTCCCCGGATGTTAAACATTGCCCTTTTTATATTTTTGTAAAAGTTGTACACTATTAAAGCACAAAGATAATCTTTTTAACGTTTAATTATGAAATCAAAATCATTAATTTAATCAAAATTAAGTGCCATACATTACACATGTTACACAAATATGTGCTTTGTCAAAAATACGAGTGGGGCAAACTGAAGATAGAAGTCTATGTGGACTAGGAAAGCAGATATTTACAAATGTACTGATGAGTGTGACAGGTTGTTTCTATATGAAAAATATTGATTTAGGATTTAAAATTTAATGACCAAACTTTATCGCAGGGGGATGGCTAGGGTGTGTTACGCCTCACCCGGTGGACATGGGGTGCGTACAAAATATGAAAACATCACAAGGGTTAAGTTCAATACCTCAAGCTGTCCCATTCAATCAAATGAGAAAAAAAGAAATCCAATCCATGTATTTGTGATTACATTTATATTCTGCCTGCACTATTCTGATAATTGACCAAGAGGAGCCTGTGCGTGGATATTTGTTATTTTGGCTGTCCCACCATTGCAATGGCATTTCATCATTGCAGATTACAAGGACCAGTCGCTGTGCTCAATTTTGTTGAAGTAGGATGGAAATTCTTTCAGTCTTTGTTGTCTTGGAAATTTCTGTAGTGCTTCACTTTAATTTGGAACTCAGCAGCCAAGGCAAAACACTCAAAAAAGTGTAATTTTTCTTGTGGTACTACACACATGTGCATACACAAACACACACACACACACACACACATACATGCATGCACGCACGCACGCACACACACATGCACATATTACATATTGTGAAGTTTTTAATTACTTTTTATCTTGTTACCATATTTTATCACAAGCATTTCTTTTTTTGCTTTTTATAAACATTTAAAAAGGAATGTTGTTAAAAGTGCCTTACTAACCAAACCTTTAATATACAAAATATAATGTATGTGAAATGCATTTTCATATACACAAAGTGTCTGCAATGACCATCTTATTTTATATATATAGTTATAAAAAAAATACACACTAGTTATTTTAAAGTAATCAAAGCAGAATGTTTGTGGTTGGCGACCCAAAATTATTTCTTAATGGTAAGGAAGAAGCCTACTGTGCAAGGTTCTCATGAATGTTGCTGATACATTTAAAAGAAGAAAGGAAAAAATGTCATGGCATTTAAAATAATTAATATCAATATATCTGACATGAATAAACATTCTAAATGCCATTGATTTGCATTCAAGGAATTATATTTGACTGAAAAAGATGATTGCATTCTGCTGTTTCAAATTGTGACCAGAACGAACACACATATACATTATGGTAGTTTACCAGTTTTATTATTTCACATAATAAGAGACGTTGCAGCGCTACAAATAATTCAGGACTCTGTGTCTCATTGGTTGCCTGTCACATTTTTAACCTGCTCAGCTGTCATCTCCTGGGTGGGAACAAACTGGGCTACATGATTTTCTGGATTCAAAAACCCTGCTAGCAGTGCTTACTGTTCATCCTTCTTCTATAATCGTGTTGGAAATGTGTTCCGCACTAAATGCTAGCAGCTGTGTTCTGGAGGATGAAGGATATTGTGGCATTGTGTGTATCAGTAAAAACAAACTGGAAAAGGCAAGGAGGTGAGAGTGGGGGACAAGATGTACTTAACAAGGATGAAACCAATTCATGCTGAATAATCTCATATTTTCTATGAAAAACCCAGAGGAGTTCTTTGGCTCTGATATAATAGATATGATATAATTGCTCAGGCTCTCGCAGCTGCATTGGTTACAAGGAATACCTGTGGTCATTCAGTAACTGCTCCTCAATATTTGATCTTGGCATCTACCACAAGGAGGGGGAGATGAGTAGAGCAGATGAAAAGAAGGAATAGATTGGAATGAAAGGATAGCATCACAAATGAGCTCAGGTCTACAGAAATAATAAGGCAGGGGTTGGTTTTTACAATGATTTTCACAAGCACTGAGATGGCCCAGAAATAATTGATCTGCACCAGACGCAGCTGCACTGGGTCAACAGCAATAACTGTCCTTTCCAAGACCATTTGCTGTCAAGCCCACCACCACTATAAAATTCATTTATAGCCACCTCAATGTTATTTTGGTTTTTTCTGTGGTGGTGAGGATGCATTTTCATCTCCGTTATTCTTTAAAAAATGCTGTTAAAATGACCCACCTCCCTGATTTGACGGAAAAAGAGAAAAACACCTGTTCCCCAGGCTTTTCAACGCCCTGCTGCACATCTGTTCTGCCTTTTTCCTGCAGTTGTAAGGAGCCTGTGCTTTGTTCCCAGTCTCAGCTGTTTTTCCCGGGGGTATGAGATCTTTTCACTCACACTACGACAGTTTAAATGCTCAGTCTTAGCTGGCTGGTCAGTCACACTTGGAAAAATAGTTAGAGTTATCATGGCCACTTTTCAAAAAGTGACTTTCCTGTTCAAGCTAAAAGCTCATTGGTGAATTATTATACAGCTTTTTGGAAAAAAGGACTGGCTGGCAATCATGAGATTGCTTAGTTGGAAATGAAAAGTCTCTTTAGAAAACTCATGGAAAATGAAAAAAAAGGCAATTTTCTGCTTGAGTGGCTGCACAAATGTTCTGGAAGAACCGCTACCATAAAGTTTGAAAACACGATAATCGCAAGACAAAAGCCCAAAACAGACTTCACAGTAAAGGTGTTTTTCCTCACAGTGCGTACTTTTCATGGATAGGTGGTTTCCATAGAGAAATGTGAAGCAGAGAAGCAGAACATTTTGGCAGGATGGTTCCTGGGGAGAGATAACTGTGCTCGCTGATGGAACATGAACTCAGCTGGGCCAAAATGACCCGTAGCTCTTTCACATGCAGTGTCGGCTGTACAGTAAGTGTTTGGACAGTGATGAACTTTTTGTTGTTTCAGCTCTGCAGTCCAGCACATTGGATTTGATATAAAACAGTGCGCAGGAGGTTAAAGTGCAGATTGTCAGCTTTGATGGTATGTACATCCATGTTGAGTGAACGGTGTAGGAATTGCAGTACTTTCCAAATCCAAATACTTATGAACTGCATTGTAAGCTCAAGTGGATTGCACTGTTTCTTCCCTAGTAGAGAATTTCCACCAACGACTAACTGCTGCATCTCCTGGGCAGAGCACTGAAATTGCTCCTGATTGACGTGCTGAGGACGCCCCTGAACACAGCAGAGCATCCAGCTCCAGCTTGTGCAGTGACTCCGGGGCTCCCCCATTTTCTGTCTCCACAGACCGCACATCTGGCTTGGGATGTGGACAGATGCTCTTCTCATCCCTCTCTCAGCCATTTCCCCAGCCGTTGCTTGCCAGGCACTGCATAATCAATCCTTTTCTCTGTGTGCTGGTGGCTATGAAGGCATGTGTGGAACAGCACACTGTCCTCCCATTCAATATGTTGTAATGTAAATGACTTGAACCTACAGGTTTGAGCTCCTCACTATGTATTGAGCTATGCGTATGAAAGTGTCACAGTCAAAATGTGTCATCTGTCAGTTCTATGGGATAAAAAGAATACAGTACAAAGATGCTATAGATCAGGGGTGGGCAATGTATACACCAAAACTGGCTCCCTCATAGATCAGATCACAGTAAAATGTTTTATATAAGGACACTACGTTTCCAAAAGTATGTGGACACCCCTTATAATCAGTGGTTTCGACTATTTCAGCCACACCATTGCTAACAGGTTCGTAACATCAAGCATACAGCCATGCAATCTCCATTGACATACATTGGCAGTCTTTCAACGTAGCACTGTCATAGGATGGCACCTTTCCTAAGTCAGTTAATCAAATTTCTGCCCTACTAGAGCTGCTCCAGTCAACCGTAAGTGCTGTTGATGTGAAGTGGAAATGTATAGAAGCAACAACAGCTCACAGAACGGAACCGCTGAGCAATGAAGTGTGTAGCACGTAAAAACCATCTGTTCGCTACAAACTACCTCAGAAAACAATGCCAGCACAAGAACTGTTTGTCCAGAGCTTCATGAAATGGGATTCCTTGGCCGAGCAGCCATACACAAGCCTAAGATCATCAGCCAAGCGTTGGCTGGAGCGATGTAAAGCACAATGTAGATAACCTGTAGTGTTATGTTTGTACTTAACTGCATTCCGTACTTAGACGGCAGATCTCACAAGATTACAGAAGCTGGTGTTGTTATACTTACAGCCAATACCGCCTCTATGCATGTTGGTTCCCTGGCAATGGAATTAAATGTTACACCTAGACATTAACATTGTCTCCGTGCGAGTCAATAATCTACACACACCATCATTGGACTCTAGAGCAGTGGAAATGCATTCTCTGTAGTGATGAATCTGCTTGATGCTTCACTATCTGGCAGTCTGATGGACAAAGTTTGGTGAAATGTATAGTGCCAACTGCACTGGCCTGAATAGTGCCACTGTAAAGTTTGGTAGAGGAAGAATAATGGTCAGGGGCTGTTTTTCATGGTTTGGACTTGGACCCTTGGTTCCAATGAAGGGGAACATCTTAAAGCTACAGCATACAATGACATCCTAGAGAATTGTACACTTTCACCTTTGTGGGAACAGTTTGGGGAAGGCCCTGTTTCAACATGATAATGCCCCTGTGCACAAAGCAAGGTTCTTAAAGAAATGGTTTGCTGAGTTTGGTGGGGAAGAACTTGACTGGCTTGCACAGAGCCCTGACCTCTACCTCATCAGACACCCTTGGAATGATTTAGAACGCTGACCGCAAGCCAGGCCTCATGCCCAACATCAGCGCCCAACCTCACTAATGCTCTTGTGGCTGAATGCAAGCGAATCCTCACAGCCATGTTTCAAAATCAACTGGAAACCTTCCCAGAAGAGTGGAGACTGTTACAGCAGCAAAGGGGGGTCGAACTCCATATTAAAGCCTGTGGTTTTGGAATGAGATGTTCAACAAGTACATATGGGTGTCATGTTCAGGTGTCCACATACTTTTGGAAATGTAGCGTGATTCTTTGGCTGTCATCCATGCACTTATCAAGAAATGTAGCTAAAATGTCAAATGGCGTAAATGTTATGGCCAATTATGTAATTAAGGGCAGGAGTTGGCATGGAAACCAGAAACAAACCTTGTTGCCCACCTCAACTGCAGCTTAATCTCCTGATAGACCTGTGACATCATCCTCAATATAAGCAACATGAATATTTCAAAGGACACTTCAACTTCAAAGCTGTTCGACAGGAAAATAATAACAGGCTTTTATTATGGACAGTCCCTCCGAGGGACATCAGTTGGTGCATGCTTGGAAGGTCAAATCCCTGGGGGCTCTTTGCAAAAATATTTATCTGTGGTTTTCTTTTGAATATCAATTCAGTTCATTTCAGGCTTCGATTTTCAGGTACGTTGGATGACAATAACAAATTTAACTCTCATCACCCCTCCTGCAGCCTTTAAGACACAAAAAAGAAACAGAAGCATGGAGGACACAGATGGTTCTCAGAGGAAGCCTCAGCTTATTAATACTGATCAGCATTTAATTATCCTAAAGCCGAGTGAAAAAATAATAGTCCGGGATTGATAGACAGGATTCCGTACATGCGTTTCTGTGGGGTTTTGAGCACTGATAACTCATTACACTAGAAGAAGCTGGGGAGAATAATGCTGCTTTAATTGCAGTCATTGCAAATTTAAATATCATTTGTCTGGTTTCATTATAATTAATTGTTGCTGATAGACTGAGTTTAATTCATGCACACTGGTATTCTTTGTTGCACCTTTTCTTTACGACAAACTGCTTTGAAATTGTTCTCAGTATTGTGAAAAAAAAGAAATCTGAAAAAAGAAGTGAAAAAACTTTAAAAAAATGTCCACATGCATCTACTCAGCAGGTTTCACTGTGTTTACATTCTGCTGGTTTTGAAAAGACAGATTAAGGTTGGAAATATCAAACGCACCGAAGCATGACAAGAAGGATAAACCATTTACAATCAATTTGACACGCCGTTTATCAACAGCCAAAACGTTCTAGGTTTCTGATTTTTATGATTTCTTGCATCAAATGACTCATGAAAATATTCGTTTGACACGCAAAAGATGTGGCATACGAAAGCGGTGAATATAAAAAGGCTGCTTTTCGAGGCGAGTAATCGGGCAGATTTTCTTTGGCAGCTGTACGAGTGGGGAAACTTGATTGCAATGGTGAGGTGATTAGTCTGGTTCTGTTCTCTTTACCCAGGCTCAGCGTTTAAAAATGTATGCATTCTTTGTGCCTCTGATGTGAACCCCTCCACCCCTACCTCAAAACCCTAATCATCTTTTATATAACAGCTCGACGGTGACATCTCACGCAAACTGCATTATTTATGCATTTTACAGCACATAAGGTCTGCTTTGCAGATCTCAATGTCGGGATTCTTTTGGAGGCCTGTAAATAGGAATCTACTGTCTGATGTTTTTTTATTCTTTTATTTGATCTGTACTGTTTGATGCCATTTAAGGTAGGGGAACACACAATGTCCGTAGCATTACTGCCAGTTAGATAAATCAGGCCGCAATAAAACTGCAGTGAAGTATATCCTATTAAAACATAAATGTACTGTAAAAATCCTGCCGACATTTGTCTGTACAGGGGACAGGTCTGTGCCCATCCCCAGTGCATTGATTTATACATGGGTGACTATGTTGAAGACAAGGAATCGATAAACAGTTATAAACAATGAACTAGGATAAATAAAAAATAAAAAAGTCATATGAACGTGTTGTCCTTGAACAGTTAACAGTTAACAATTAGCCATGGAGAAACTGCCTGACGGACTGGGCCTCTGTCTTTACTGAATGATCCGGATTGATTCCCTCTCAAACCTGATATGAGTGTTTGTGGTCGCACCATTTCCTGACAGTAAAACCTGACAGCACTAGTGTTCTGGGATAGTGGGAGAAGCCATCGGCAGTGAGCACTGGGCCCCATTGCCTCCCCGTTTAGATTTAACAGCAGGGAGTTACTGGGTTCATCAGGGGAAAAGGCACATATCTTCAAAGCACGTCAGCATACGGGGAGCCCCGGAGAGAAGATCACTGCCCCTCATAAAAATTTGAGCGCTTTTGGCAGTGGAGAGTTAAAAACCTAGGAGGAGGAGCGGCTTCAGGGCCCAGGTGCCTGAAGAGGGGGGTTCGTCTGCACATTTTCTCCTCCTCCATACGTTTCCTCATGTGTCCCTGACAGATTTGCGGCTCCCCCTACCACCTCTGGTGCTAATGAGGTCAGGCATCTGAGCACGCTGTGGTGACTGGCGTGAGGGACGGTTCATCTCCCAGAGATTTATTTGCACTGACACCGCTCGGCTGAACAGCTTGTGCGCAAGGAGGAGAAAACAAAACTTTGAGATGAAAAATGGTAAAATGTGATACAAAACTGGCAATTATATCTCACCTGAAAGGGAGGCAGGTTCCCAAATGAACAATTGCTTTATGAAGTGATAAATGTGCTGTAATTGGGGAACAAAGCTGAAACTCGGAACTTACATCAACATATTCAAACTTCAGAAACTGCCTATGCAGTTACAGAACTGTAATTTGTACAAAAACCTGCTTTTTTAGGGCCTTGTATAGTTTAGTGACAGCTTTAGAGTATAGCCAACCAAATGGTAACTTTGAAGGATACTCTAACTTCTTACCCTCCTCCTATCCATGTCCTTATTCCTGTTTGATTGAAAGCACTTTACCGCAATGAAAATGTTCCTTTTTATAAACATAATACGTATGCCACTCCATATAGAGAGAAAATGTTATAAATAATTCATAAACACAACAGACTAAAGGAGAACTTTTTTTTTTGGACTGAAGAAGATTTTTTGGATTGCACAAGAACTTTGCAGAGTTTTTTTTTAAATAAACAGTTCTCAAACAGCTTTATAGTTACTGATGCTAACACCACAGAATGCAATACTCCCATGCTTTAAGAGCAGCCTTGCATACCTCCAGCAATTCCTCACATCTTCCCATAGGAAACCATTATATTTCTACCCCCGTTTAAGCCCCCCCAGCTGTCCGAAATGCTGTTAATGAAATGTATTAAAACCTTGTTATGCCTTCAGGTTATATAAAAAACAAACAAACAAACAAAAAAAAAAAAAAACAAACAAACAAGGGAAAACAATGACTCATAAAGGCACAAGCCTAACACTGGCATAAAATAAATATATATGGGTTGTTGCATCTAACAGTACCAACACTTGTCAAGAAGAGATGTGCGAGAGGTGCCTTGTTGGGAAGGACTTATTACAGTATATTTATATTTTAATAGGATATAATGCACTGCAGTATCACAAAATTTAATTGTTTTATTTCTAAGCTGTGCAGCCTTTGTAAACTAAGTAAGTACATAATGACAACAGTGCATGTCCACTGAAGCATGTTGTTTTGAAGTTCATGTTGCTGTTTCAAGTTAAAATTTAAAGTCCAAATTAAAGGTAATGTAAATTCTCTGTTTAAAAGCTTGTAGCCATGACTCAAAGCAAAACTTCCCTTTCGTACAGTATCTGGGACACTAAATTTGAATAATATCTCAAAAATACCTCAGAATAGGGGACATTCTCAGTGGTACCAGCAGCAGGCTTCTGAAATCAGATTGGGTACAGAAGTCAGTGCTGCATACTCTGACTGGGTGAAGTGACAACATACAGTACACTCACTCGCTAATGCTAATGCTTCAGAACCTGTCATGTTTCACCATCATTCATGCCGAGGTTTACATTTGAATTAGTCTTGCTGGATAAAGCACAGACATGCATTTAAATGCAGATGAGTCATATATTAATCATGCTTTTACGTCGTCAGATGATTTTTATTTTGAAAAAAAACAGGTTCATTGGACACATATTAATATATCTGTATGCAGGCAGTAGATGGTTGTTCAGTAGATCATGAGGTTGCAGTTCCCGTGTCAGTGAGATGAAAGTACATATTCTTCTGGAGGGCAAATTCCTCCAGTATGCTTCCCTGGTGGAAGTGAAGGATAGAGATAGAGAAAGATAGAGTACAAGAATGATAGAGAGATGGCTGGGGGGGGGGGGGGGTTGTCTTGAGGTGCTTATAGTACCTTCCTTCCTGCTTTCTATTTAATTAAAATTTAAGGATAAATCATTTAAATCAGCCTTTTGCTTGTTCAATGTTAGGCGTCATAAAATTAATTGTCATTTTCAATTTAAGGCACCAGATTATTATGTAATAAAATGTTTTGATCTAGTATTCCTCTCTGAGAAATAGTGGAGTTATATTTACCACATTCATTCACATTTTTATACGGTCTATGCCACAGACACAAGTTTTAGTTTGAAAATGTGTTTTTACTTTTCCCTAAATGCACAATGAAAATAAAAAAGAGCATTCAAATGGAGAAAAATACTTAAAAGCTAACAGCCTATAATACTTTGGGAAGGCTTCTGTTTTCTGTTTTACCACAATAACCCATAATTCTATATATATATGTCTTTTTTCTTCCAGCAGGAGCTTTTTATATTTATTGGACACTTTCCTTTGCTTCAAAAAAAATAATAATACCATAAACATTCAGTTAAATTTATAAATCTACAGTTGTGAAGGGGTGATGGATGGGAAAAAATACTCTGGGCATTCAATAAAAAACAATCAACAGTATATTGATCCAAGTCTTATATTGAGGTTTTCCTTATGAAGCCAAATATCGAATGGGCCTGGCTGAGAAGAAAATGACCAATATTCCCACTTCCCACTGAGATGAGAAGCGGGCGAAGCTTCACAGCAAAGCAGATTCAGGTCTGTGCTGCCCGCAGAGCACAGCTCCAGGTGTTGCAGTCCAGCTGCATTTAAGGCACCAGCATCAATCTCTACACTCCCTCCTGTTGGGATTTAGAGCCATTTTCAAATCTCGGATGGCTACAGGCTACAGTTCCTCCTGTTAATCGCACAGGTGTTGGTTTGCATTTCGGTGGCCAGTGACACTGCCTTTTCCCCGACTCTGAAGACCAACTCTTAATGGCGTGCCAAAGGTACTTCCTCTTTGCAGTGCAAATAAATCCATATACCTGCCTGAATTCCATTCTCCTCCTTTTATGTCAGATGAAGTTCACCTTATGAGCCAGCTGTGTCCAGGTTGTGTGTTTGATATATTGCTGTAACTGATGAGAACCAAAGCCTGAAGGTTAAAATGATCAGTTTCCAGCCTGCTATAAAAGCAAATTCATAGGTAAGCCTCTTTCAAAAATCAGGCTTTCCCACTGGATTATGGACATAATCTGGTTAGCGTATGAGCAGGCTGGCTAGCAGCATTGCTGTAATTACATGGAGATTTTCAATCCACATTTTACGGATTCTACAATTCATAAGTTTCTGACACCCTTCTTTATGGATCTATGCTGGGCAGTATATTTCACCTTGCTTTCCTGGAGACATAGTTTGGTCATATGGACATCTGAGGGTTTTTAGTACAATTGTCAAGCAAGCTCCAAGACTCCACCTTGGGCAATACCTGTTGGGTCAGTTTAGTTTATGTATGTGGCATTTAGGGCTTGAACCACTGGATGAATAATGACTGAATGTATAATACTCTGAGTAATCTCGGGTGCTTCTGTAAATGTTCTAATCCGAATGGCTCTCATTCTTGTATGTTGTTTGTTAGCTCTGTACCTTCTGGCTGCTTCTTGAGCATTTTGCTCTGGGACCTAATGAAGTTTGGTTCTGGGAACTTTTAAATAGCGCTGTGTTTTTCCCTGTTCTGTGCTCTGCCTGGGCTGGGAGCCAGTTTGAGATTTGTTGCACACAAAAGTTTGGTTTAATCACACTCAGTGTGGTATTGATCAATGGAGCTACATTTCAAACAAGTTATAAAATGACTGGGCTTAATATCTTTCTCTAAGTCATTATGGGTAGGTTAAGCGGTCGTCTGCTTGGCTACTGGGTGGCCATGGCTTGGGAGCCAGTGCACTCTCCAAAAAAAAAAAAAAATAAAGCAATCTCAAATAGTATTTTAGTCTTGTGTCAAGACTGAAAATGTTATTTCTATTACTTTTTTGGCAAATAAAACAAATATATTGCCAGTGAGCAGCCCAATGCTTATGGAAGTTGGATTCTGTTTATCATTGTGCCTTATGATTATTTACTTGTTGTGAGGTTCTTATGCACCCCTGCCTGCCGGAGTTGAGTGGCCTTCTTTGTACTTGCGTAGGTGCATCCACTGGTACAGCTCGATCTATAAATCTGAAAAAGCAATGTTCAGAAACTGTGGTCATTATGGCCGACACTCACAGGAGTTTTGCTGATGTCTGTTCTCCATGTTTGGACAGAGCTGGGAACAAAAAGCCTTTAAGTATTCAGCCTCCTCTACTTACATGAATGTGTGACTTACAACTGACCGACTGACTGAAAACTCTTTGGGTGTATTCTCATCAGTTTTGAAAGTTCTAGAAAATAACACTCTTGGTAAATGTTTCTGCACTGCTCATTTTTTACATTATATATCTTTATGGATTTAGAATATATTTTAATATTATTTAACTTAGTGTCTTACCTTTTATGTTGTCCTTGTAAGCTTTGATGAATTTATGTTATGCTGTCTCCTTGGCGCCTGGTCTCTCAATGTTTCCGGGTTAAATAAAGGTTTAAATAAATAACTCAGTTTGACTCAATTCAGGATTTCCCAATAGAGTAAGAAATGTTCACTTGTCAAGCAAACAGTAACTTAAAACAAGCTAATATTTTCTACTTGAGAGACAAGAATAAGATTTTTAGGTTCATTACAAGACTAAAACCCTTAAGACGGATAACTACAGTGCCTTTTGGCTACAATGTGCCGAAAATATGCTATAAATAAAAAAATGAGGAGATGGCAATGATGGTTGGTCTTGCCTCCATTCTATATACTACATTATATTGGCTATGTAAGCTTAGGTATGTAGCTAGGTAAGCTGTTTATTTGAGTTTATTTTAGTTATTGCACTTGTGCCTACTTGTTTAATTATTGCTTGAATTATTTCCATAGACTGCTTTGCTGCTGCTTTTGTTTGTGTTGATCAGATTAACCTACAGGGTCCAAGTTAAACTATGCGGTCGCTCCCTGGACTGGGAACTGTACTTCCCTCTAGCATTTTCAACACACTTGTCCCTGGTTACGGTTATACACTTTGTTGTACGTCGCTTTGGATAAGAGCGTCTGCCAAATGCCTGTAATGTAATGTAATGTAATGTATTCACATATCCGAGTTTAATTTCAATGACATTACTGTGCTTTCTCTGTCTTTAAAATCCCGTTAATAAAAATTCTATTTAAATTGTATTTTTATGTATTCGTAATCAATTTGGTGTATTCATTATCTTGAAACACATGTCTTTTAATCTATCAGACTGGAAGGTTGTCCTGGGAAAATCGACAGATGTTTCCATTATTATGACTCATATTGGACATTTTGCATTATCCCAAAATACCAGCATGTTGCATAGCAACCTAGTCCAGATGATGGGCTGGGAATTAGATTATAAAATTGAATTTTTAGATTGGCTTTAAATCAAGAACAATTGATCCAATCATTAAAATCCTCTGCCTTTCACTAAACATAGGATGACAGAACACTCCTGTGATAGCAGTTCCAGACAGAGTAAAGTAAAATTAATCTCAAGCAGATTCCAGAAACGGGTTTCCTGCATTTTTAGATGTCATTTTCCTCTTTTGGAATATCAATCATATTCATTACCGATGCTCATTGCTGTAACATCTGCTATAAATTTGTGACAAGCCCATTCTCTACTCCGGAGCATGTGCTCTCCTCGCAAACACAAGCCAGGCTGCTGTTTCTGTTCACTCCTCAGCCTACAGGTTCAGCTTGCACGGATGTATGTTGGAGGAATGTGCAGCTTCATGTCCAGCTTCTGCAAGCACCTAATTGAGCAGCAGGGGTTGCTGGTGAGTGATGAGGCACAGTCATCTCAGCAGAGTGAATCACTCGCTCCCCAGGCTACACTACATTTGATTGTACACTACACCCCGAGACAACCAGAGGAGGCTGGGTTTCCCCTTTGAGCCTGGTTCCTTTCCGAGGTTTCTTCTGCCATATCTGCCACAGGGTGTTTTTCCTTGCCACTTTTGGTTTAGGCTTGCTCCTGTGGGGGTCTAGGCCAGGATTGTCTGTGAAGCGTATTGTGACAATTGCTGTGAAATACGCTACATAAATAAAATTTGATTGATTGATTGATTGATTGATTGATTGTGCATCACCCTGAGGGGTGTCGGCCACTGTTGTTATTGGTGCAGTCAGGATTCAGTTTCAGACTGTGGGTCCCAGTGTCATAAAAACAGCATGAACCGCCAAGCAGCTCCCACTGTCCCCTTTCTGAACACAGGCATGCTAAAGGATGAGCTGAAATTGTGTTTTCTGTGCATTTAATGCACCTTTACTCATTACATTCACTGTGTGAACTGGACTTGGATGGCTGTGGATAACTGTTACATAATGAGTATTGTACCTTATTGAACCTGTTTGTAGTTGTTACAATGACCTTCAGTATGCACTTTGGATAAAAGCGTCTGCCAAATAAATGTAACGTAATGTAAAATAATGTATTCACCCTGCAATTAACTTTTCTACATAGTTTTCCCTGTTAGGTAAATTTAAATATTTTAAAAATATAAAAGACATATTTTTGCCTCTTCATCAATGCTATAAATTGAACACATTTCTGTGTTGAAATGTTTCTATCCACTTTTAATTTCAAATTTCAAAATTATGCACTCCCCCCATCCCCCAAACTCCCCTGAGCCAATACTTTGTAGATAGCTGTCATAACAGCCTCGTCTTGAAGCTCTACGGGTAGTTCCTTGATCTTCATGACAGCATGACTGATCTGATCGGGTGTTCCAGTTGTGATATCTTACAAAGGCGTTTTTTTTTTTTTTTTACCATGAAATCATGCAACTGAACACAATGGAAGCAAAATAAACATAGGTGGATCTTCTTAGCATATTTAGTTTGCTCGCTCAAGAAAATGGAATAAGCGTGGCCCAATGTAAGCTGTCAATATGAAGGAAGTGATTTTTTTTGCGTTTCATGCATCTTTAAAAGAGGGAGAACAAAATAACCCTACCTTGACAGGGGTACCATGGGTCTGACAAGAGTAACTGAGAGTAGCTATGCAACCTTTAACTTTAGTGGGTTTTTAGTGAGACATTTAGTGAGACTATTCCCCTCTCCTATTTCATCTAGCTAGGGCACTGATACATATTTAATGGGTTTGCATTTACTTTTCAGAAAGATACACCAGAAAACATTGAAACACCACTCTGTACTTTTGTGGAATCATCTTAGGTCACATGAATAAAGCAAACTGGAAATAAGCAATGATCAAACATAATCAAAATACTCAGAAGTTTGTGTCAATTAGTGTTGGGTTTCAGTATCACATTGTATAACACCCTGATTTTAATAAAACGTTAGAAGAGTGAAAATAGAAAATAGACGGCTCATTTTTAGATCTAAACAATAGGATTATTTTAGGATTTATGTCCACTATAATATTTCATGTTAAGTCAATCTGGCACTTGCAAAAAAAGAAAAATGCTATGTCCCATTGTGTAAAACGATCTCTCAATTCCACATTCATATTTAGCTTGTTGAGGATCAGTGACAATATCCAAATCAGTGGCAGCTCTGTTGCTAAGCTTATATGTACAATATTTTTAGAGGGCATTTGAAATTATTCATTCATAATTAGGGTTATTTCATGGTCTTTGTTTTTCTGTTTTTTTTTTTTTTTTGGAATATAATCACATTTCACATAATCACATTTGGAGTGACAAATACCTCACAATGAAAAGTATGATCAGTTGTTTGTTGCTGATTAATTAGATCTAACCTATTCAAACTGAATTTCTTTGTCGAATTACAGTAATTAGCAGTAGAGTGTTAATCAATATTAGTCCTAGCCAATTTGGGATGGTTCAAATAATTTATTTAATTTATCCTTCAGTGGCAGTTGAATATACTCTTAATTTAACTAAAAATATAATATTTCAGTAGATTTGCATACAACAGCCAAACAAATGAGGGAACATTGCTGGTTATACTGTACATTACTAGGTGAATGACCCCAAAATGGGCTGTACAGCATGTGTGAAAAAAAAACAGTTAATTATCAGTAGAATGACACTCTGTTCATGGTAACGTATGTATAGCTGCTCTGTCAGCAAGTTGCAGTTACACATACTAAATATGAATAATAATTAAAATAAAAGTTCATAGCAAATTACATACCTCTGATTGATTGTGGTCATTCAGATTTTTGACTAAATTTAACTGTTTGACGGCTTACAGACAATCTCCAGTGCTGTCAAAATTGATAAAATTGCATCATCACCGATGTCTCTCACTCCATGAAATAATGACATGTTAAAACGAATGTACTCATTGAAAATTTTATATAATACCTATAATAAATATAGCTCGGGGCAGTGTCAGTGACACTTGAAAGCATGCTGATGTGTCTCTGGAGCCAGAAGCTGCACTGTCCGTGTAAATCACAGCTCAGCTCTTGATTCCCTTTTCCCCAGGGTTTGTGTTCTCAGACCCATTCCAGACTCTCTTCTGTTTTAATACGAGCTGTGTGAGAGAATACCCTCTTCAAATGCCAGGGCCTGTGGATATGTATTGCATTAATTATTCCATCATTCTTCAGACCAAACGTGCACTAACTTGCTATTAAGATTTTATGGTCACTGCTACTCTTCTCTTAATTATTGATGCAAGAGCACTGTTGGCTGCTGCTCACTTGTCTAGTATCTTCATTATTTCTGTGTTAATGTATCTATAACATCTAGATTAGCTAGCTACATAGGCTAGTCTTTTTAAAAAACCTGCATAACATAATACTGTAAATGTCACTATGCAGTTGAATACAAATGAACTCTTAGCCCTCAAGAGGAAAAACTATTTCAACATCAGCACTTAATTACATGGTTCCAGTTGTATTTACTTAGTTGCTTAGTTGCATTTGTGTATTTAATGTGAATTAGCTCAGGATCTAAATGATCGTGTGTTAAACCTTCTGGCAATAGTTAGCCAGCCTGTGGGGCAAATCGTGGCTCTTTCTGTTAGACGCTCTTGTTCTTAGATTTACTGTTTGGGGCTTAGACGTTGGCCTTCCTAAGTGATAGGTGGGGTTTTGGATCCAGGACCTTACTGGTCAATAATACATTCATGTGGAAAAAAACCCAGAGGTTTTTGTTCTCAGGACACCTGGCACAATCATCAGTAGAGCTGATCCATGGTAGGCAGCCAACTGTCAGTACGCTGAACCAGATGGTGCAGTTATTATATTAGTGTAAGGACACTATCTGTGTGCCCAGGTAGTTGTATAAATATTTGTGTAGGGCTCAAGGGCAGGAGCCAAGTTAATTGGTCATAATTCTGCTTTAATGAAAAAGGAAACCTTCTATGATAAATTTGTAAGTAATGGAAATAATGCTCAGTTAGTCTTAAGAAACATTACCATCATAATTTGACCAGGTACTAAAAAAAGGATATAAATCACCTTTTCAGAAAACTGAAAGAGCACTTTGTATTGTTTAGATTAGGACAGATGCCAAAATTATTGGGCACGTACGGTTCTTTCTTGAGGGATTTTTTTGAGTGTTTGTGTCTCTGTGTTCTTTGGAAATTTACAGTTATATTGTGACACAGTAGCTTTATGAAAAATTGACCCTGCATTTATCTTAACAGTGCCTCTAGTATTGGATAATAGAAGTTGTTATCTTCTCATATATGTTTGATGTGGTTGAATGCAGGGGTGTGGAAGGTCTTAATACTTCATGAACTCTAAAACGAGGCCCTTGTAAATGCCTTATTGCAGCACAGGCCCTTCTTTGTCCAGCTGTCACACCAAACTGCCCTTTTAACTATAAATTAGTTTCCAGTTGATATGGTTGTGAGGCATTCATCTATCCTTTGGTCTCATGAATATCACTTCCATATTATGGTATTGCCCTACCTTAAAGCACAACGTCGATGAAAATATAACATTTGAAAAAATTTCTGTTCCTGACCTTGTACCGTACCTCATTTTTATTAAAATATTGTGTTACGCGTAATCTCTATATATGCCTTCAAAGAAGAAACAAGCTGCAAATAAAAAAAAATACCCCAATGCCTATGAACACACAATGCATCAATGTTTTTCAGCCATTCAATTTTTCCTCAGGAAAACACACCCTCCTCACTGAAAGCTCCAGTTGCAGAAGACATGAAATGGTCCAAACACGTTTCCTCTGCTCTGTTTTAAGTGTTAATAAGCATTTAGGTAATTGTTCATTTGTACTTTTGCCAATAAACTGCACTGTTTTGCAATAATACAGAGTGATAATGTATTTTTCATCCTTTGAATATAGCTAACTCAATTCCTTGCACCAAACATCAAAATTGTATTCTGTAGCAATATTGTTATGTGGAAGTGGTGTGATGCTACAATTATGCACATGCTGGGGCCATCCTTATTAGGAGCAGAGTATTGAGACTTCAGGCAAAGCAGCTAATGGCACATTTGACCCTCTTAGTTGCAGCTTACAGCAAATCTGCTACACCTGTATTCTCTAAACATCACACATTGCACAGGGCAGTTTAGTAGTATCTACTGCTAGTTACGATGGGTGACTATTTCATGATTTGACAGTCAGTGAGTTGGTAGATGCCAGTCAGAGAGCATTTGTTACATTTGGATGAAGCGAAAACTTGACAATAGCAAACTGAGGACAAGGGAAATTGTAGGTTGTGATATCACAAACCACAGCCTGTCATCCCAAACTCATGTAGTTACCGTAAATCAATAATCATAAGAAAAAATACAAAAAAGACAAATATACTCCATCCTGAATCCGAGGTCACGTGCATGTGATATGGATGATATTGCATCACAATGTTAAGTCTGCCCAGGGATTCAGCTTTGGGAAAAAACAGATGTCTATTTCAAAATCGCTGCTAGAGATTGTGCCTCAAATAACCAATTACTGTGCAGATACAGCTTATTGTCCATTTGTATAACTGAATGTGTATCTGTTAAAATTTGCCATATGTCACGCTGTAATAAAAAAAACAAACAAAACAACAACAACAACAACAACATTAGTGTTCAATCTAAAATGCGTGCAAAACAAGCTGCCTTAATGAATGTTGTAAGTCCCTTGTGGTCTTTCTTGGGCTATGACTCATCAGCTGATGATGAATGAGCCCCTTGCAAGAAAAACAGAAATTACAATCTATGCTCACTGGCAAAGCACTTACCAGTTTTAATTGATGTCTGGAATTACTTAAAAAAAAAAAAAAAAAAAAATCCTCTTGGTTTGAAACCAGCAAGGTCATTGGGGGAGGTAGTGTGACATTCATGTTCAGAAATAATCACTTAACTTCACATTTAGCACATAATAACAAACCTGTTCCTTTCCACAGGACACAAAATTGCATTTGTCCCTCACAGCTTTTGTCCCTCAGTTTTGTTATCTAGCTTCTTTGTGCCTGACTAAGAAAGAGATAAAGCCTATGGGCATTGCTATTTTTTCTTCAAAGTAAGATTGTAGGAAAGTAAGCCTGTTTTGTGCATGCTTTGTGGCTTTAATCTTTGCCATTTAATTTGCAATATCTCTGCGACACTCTGCTTCTCTTTGTGACTCTTTTGCTCTGGCTGGCAAGAGGGACTAGTTTCCATCAGGAGACGTGATGAAAAGCACATTCTCAGAGACTGCGGGACATTTTCTGGGGGGGGGTGGGGGGGGGGGGTGGGGTGGGGGGGGGGACCAGTGAGCGAATTTCATTTAATCAGGGTTATATCACATGCACACTGCTTAGATTGACAAAGGGGGAGGGGGGGTTGTGACAAGACACAACGTAAATCGGTTATTTCTGGTTATGTAGTTACTTTTGTTATTCTATTTCATTAATGTCTTTTACATTTCTTTAGATAGGGAGATGTGGTTTAAATCCACACTGTAATGCTGGGTGACCCATCCAGAGAACAGCTGTGTAATTATTATCCTCTAAAGTTTCAAAAAAGGGTTCAGTTCTGATTAATTAAAACATTGCATATTTGGAGGGATTTCAGACATCGAGCAAAGAGCATTGGTTTAAAAATGACCAAATATGAGCCAAATATGGATATAATTAAAATGCTTAAGAAGTTGTTAGGGTACTCTAGTTTCCTCCCACAGTCCAAAGACATGCAGGTCAGCTGATTGGAGACCCTAAATTGCCCATAGGTATGAGTCTGTGAGCGAATGGTGTGTGTGCCCTGTGATAGATTGTCGGCCTGTCCAGGGTGTATTCCTGCCTCTCGCCCAATGCATGCTGGGATAGGCTCCAGCACCCCCTGCGACCCTGCTCAGGATAAGGGGGTATAGATAATGGATGGATGGAAGAAGCTGTTACGTAGGTAAATTATACAGCAATATTTATTTTATATTGAATATATTTTATATAGTATTCTTTGGAGGGAAAGTAATGTTTTACTGTTAAAGACATCTATAATATTAGCACTTATACCAAAAGTGAGAAATGACTAAAGTGAAAGTTAACCAAACCAGTTATGTGTTGTTCTGCTATTTCTTTTATATTTGTTCATATAATGCTGATATTTTGTTCTACGGGAGACTATTTGACAAGGGAGTCCCAAACCGGTCTATGCAAAGGAATTGGAGGAGGAGGATCTTCGTCAGCAAAATGAAGAACCAATTTTAACGTGTTTGTTTATGTTTATCATTTTCATAAAGCACAGTTTAAACTGTCGGATAAACCTGCCCTACAAAAATATGGTTTCACAGCCATGCTAACACAATGTAATTTAATGCTTTAAAAATTTTTTAAAAATAATATAGTTCAATAGTTTATGACTGTTTTATTAATTCTTCCATGTACTGCGTTACATGATTTAACATTACATTTATTTACCAAATACTGTTCTCTATATTGACTTAAAATATAGGATGGAATTTCTAAAAAAATCCCAGTGTTAACACAACTAATTGCTTTAGGAACGTAGCTAACCATCTTCCAAAATTGCAGCCATTAATTGCAAGGCATATAGATAAACAGCTACATAATTAAAACAGTTTGACAATTAGATGCCAAATACGCTGAATAAGTCTTAGCCTATATAAACAGACGCTTCTTTTACAGAGTGATACATCAGAGAGCCAAATCCAGCCCAGAGCACAGTGAACAGATAGCATCCCGCCACAGGCTTTTAAGGGTGCTATCTTTGCTCACATCTGGCAGCCACCCCAAGAGTCCACCACCCTGCAGCTGTGTGTTTCACAGCTGGGATTCCCTGGTTTAGCTGTGGATCTCAGATTTCTCCCACCCCACCAGCTCCAATGCACAAACTGGAAACACAGAAAAAGCACCTCAAAAGTTCTGTGGGGGGTGGGGACAGGACATCCGTATTGGTTTAGCAGTACCATTGAAAATGACAGTGAAATCCATGGCAGCTCTGAAAAAGAGGCTTGATGGGGTGTCTTAGCCAGCTCAGTGTGCAGTTTGCTCATATCTGTCAGCTTTAGCACAGGCTTGGTGTAGTTTATCGTGTTTTTTTTTTCTTTTAAATGAGCTTACTGTACTATCGTGTTAAAGAGCCACTGTACTGCAGTCCGTTGTAGGAACTGGATTTCAAAAGTTTACCATTTCATTTTAGTGTTGCTCAGCCAGAAAGTGATTAAGAGTGGAGCCCCATTATTACTGTGTATTTTTGTGTTAGCTGTCACAAGTAATATTATTCCATGAGACTTTAAAAGCGGTCATTATCCCCTTTGGCTGGGGGCATGTGCCTTTAGGCAAATGATAAAACATGCTTTTCACGACCACGGTTTGATATAGAGAACAGAGAGGTCATGGTTCGATCACAGATTTCACCTTCTTCTTTTTTGCTAACACTTGGTTTATATTCTGGAATATACACTTGATTCAACATTCTAGCGGTAGCATAGTTGTGCTACCCTGGAAAACTGTAGGGTAAATGACTGAGCTTGCTATGGGGGGCAGGGACAAGTATAACTGTTTACAATAATGCGGACGACAGGGAGGACATGTTCAAGGAATGTTCAACTAACTGGACAGATGTACATGTTGATAATCTTCTGCTGACCAAACATTGTAAGCTGGGCCCATGGTTGGTGCCATTTTGTGCTCCACTTCATTACATTTTTGCTTAAGGCAGTTTGAAGCATTTGAAACCTACAGAATTCTCACATCAAAACTAATTAATGTCTGCATATTTGCTCCATATTTCTCCCGATTCAATTTGAATATTAATAGTGTTGGACTGTTGGCCCTACATAGATAAAATCTGACAGAATGAAGTTGTTTTGCATCATTTGATGGGCTTATCTCAACTTTTTCCAGCAGGGATTTTGTTTTCTTTTTGACATTTTATTTTCTTCCTGTTGATTGGGTCAGCTCATTAGATCACACGGCTCACCATGCTTCTTGACTGCTCTTTTCTCCTGCAAGCCTATAGATAAGATTTGATCTTTAAAGGAGCTGTCAAGCGGCACTGTGGTTTGACCCTGGCTATCTGACTTGTCACAGCCTTTACTAATCCATGGTGAAGTGAGAGGAATGTAAGATGGAAAAATTTAAGTAATCTGTGTATGTATAATAGTGAAATCAGAAAAAAAGCTAATCAAATGTACAATGTTAAGAATTTAATGCATTTACTCATTAGTGGGCAGTGGAATAGTGGCTCTGTTAACCAATGGAGAGATTGAATCCTCTAGATATTTAAGTAGGTTTTCCTTGCAGAATGTTACATGCTCTGTAAGTATACAGAGGCAATTGCTAAAATCCAGGCAAAGTTTACAGTAAAATGGGGAAAGTATTTCTGATCAGACGAGCTGCAGTGGAACAACTGCCTTCTGGGAATTAATATTGGTGGAACACCAACTGTGGCACCAAACTTAGGGCCCGATTCACTACGAACATTAGCATATGCAAAACTTTTAGCGCAAGAAAAGGTAATAACACAACCAATGATGGGTGCAGAACAACATTAGTCATGTTATTGGTTTTGTCTGTGCTAAAGGTTCAAAGGTTAAAAGTAAATCAGGGTTAATATGTTAAAATTACCTTCGAATGTCCCACGTATTTGGAATGTCCAGTGAATTGGTGGGTATCCAACTGCCCAGCAGGGGTTCCTGGTGCGTGCTGAGACACTGTTGTCCTAGCTGACTGAAACTCTCCCTTATCTAGGCAATGTTAAAGCCAATTGCCCTGTGGGATCAAGAAATGCCACCCAACCCATGCTGTAACCGTGCTTTAACACGACGAGCCACCCAGCAACTCCAAAATGACCCTTATTTGAATCACTAACAATTGTTCTGTTAACAATTACTTGTAAAACATGTTTAAAAAAATGTTTTAAACTAATATATCCATGAATACATTTAATAACTGCCTATTAGTTCAATACCTATACAGTTCATGAAGAATATGAAAAAATATTTTATATATCATACGTTTTCCTCAAGTGTCAATCTGTTTATTTCTTGAATGTGATGGACATGGGTGTGAAAGGGAAGTGCGAAGGCTATGGCACCCCTAGGTATTCCCAAAACAATGGTGCAACTATCTCAGGCTTCAATTTTGCTCTATGGTAAGACAACACTACTGTGTTCTTTGGTTTAACAGATATAAAGCTCACTAGATCTGAAGTAATTACATGCATTCTCCCCCACTGCTACATCGAGTTAAAGTTAAAGAATCAATGAAAAACACTAAAGAAAAAAAAGCATCAAATCTTTCTTACAAAGCTCTTGCAAAGAGTGCAAGACAAGTCTCAAAGGAAACCCCAGCGCCCTCTCCCCAGCCTGGCTTTAACTGGATTATTATTCAGAACTTGTTTGTTGGGACAAAAAAAACAATATGCAATGGTACATGTTTATGCCTCGCTAACATGCACTGCTTCTTGACTGCTGTATGCTGTTGCTTGAGCTCTCCACTTTTTTTGTTGCAAGGGTGTGGCCTGTACAGAGTTTCAGCAAATATGATTATACTGTAAAACATTTTGGTGAACTGCTTTGGGAAAATGGAACGAGTATATGAATACTGTGCATGGAGACAGAATAGTACATCATGTGCCAATACATTTTGTTCAGCCTTTTCCTCTATCTGGGGTTTGATAAAAGATGGCAATAAAAATACCTTGCCTGTGATTTGCATGAAGAGACAAGTAAATTGGTGGACTGCGAACTAGTGCAGGTTCTTTGGGTCATATTTTATGTTCATGTTGAACTATTTTCAAGATCTGTGAGTTGATTGTGTGTGTTCAGAACCTTTAAAAGGCTTTACAGATGTGGTTACATTATGAAATGGGATGTCTTGAGGTTTTAGCTTGAGCACTTCTGGGTGAATAGAGCTTAGTGCATTGAGTCCAGCTTCTTTTTATAAGCTAGACAGAAACCAATTGCATCTTACTTTATTCTTGTGATACTCTATTGAAGGGTCTTTTTTTGAACATGTGAGGAAATATTGATCTGAGCAGCAGGATAAATGCGTGCTTTGAGAGAATCTGACATTCTCCACAAACCCATTTTCAACCAGACTATTGCCACCTTCTCCTTGTAT
Source organism: Anguilla anguilla (assembly GCF_013347855.1). Classification (NCBI taxonomy): domain Eukaryota; kingdom Metazoa; phylum Chordata; class Actinopteri; order Anguilliformes; family Anguillidae; genus Anguilla; species Anguilla anguilla. The sequence goes on along the minus strand of NC_049202.1, from coordinate 57,513,814 downwards.
TTATTGATTATCAATACAATGGTGCATTTTTACTTTCTTTGTTGCCAACACATTAACCCTGTTACACACACTCACACACACACACACCGAATATTCACAAATGTGTATACATTTTTCCCGACTTTGAACAATGTACTGTAATGGGGGAGACTGGACTAGTCTAGCTGGCACCTTAATTTCAAATAGTAAAGACAACCCATATGAAAAAGAAATCACATGTTCAAAAACCACATGTCCAAAGCCACATGTGAACACCCAACTTCTGAATAGTACACATGAGAACAATAAAAATAATCCCACTTATAAGATGAGAGCGAGAAAAGGAAACTTATGCTATTTCCAGTGAAAATTGTCGTTCACATTTGAAAAAATCAATCATGTGAAAATGTGGAATTTCACAAGATTTCATGTCACGTGCTCTGCTTTCGTGGTGAGTGAAATTTTCATTCACATGTGAAAAAGGCCAATCGTGTGCAAATGTCCATTTCACATTATCGCTTTTACATTTTCTGTCCAAAACCTTTTAACGAGCAGTGCTGAACCAACTAACATCGTTTCTCCCTCAGAACAACAGCCTCTGTTCTTCATTTACACAAAATGGCTTGGCTCAGTCATTACTTCACATGGCTTCTCTTATCACTGCAATGCTGATGATGAACACTTTTTCTCTTTCCCTCCCTCTGTCACACAGGTTAATGAGAAAATATCTGCTTACTTGGCTGACATCTCAACATGGATGGCCAGGCACCACCTGAAGCTCAACCTTGACAAGGCTGACTACTCTTCATACTTTGTAACATACTCAGAGTGTTTGTGACAACACATCAGTAGTGACAGCGCATGTCCCTTTTACATGACTGTACTCTGCATCACATGTATATACAACAATGCCCAGCATCACAACATCACAAACATCTCAAAGCAGCTTGACCTTTTTGAAGACAGCAAAGACAAGAAAAATTAATATAAACCTTGACTGCATTTTATTCAAAAAATCATAGGTTTTATTAATTAAAATGAATATAGGTAATTTGACAATGTAACTGCATTAATTTGTTTGAAGCCATTACAGCTATCCAACCTGATTAAACTGTATTTGTGTGGTCTTTGCCATGAATATTCTCAGAGTCAGTGTAGAGAACGAAGAGTACATGTATCCACAATTTTACATAATTCTGATAAAACATGCACAGTTTTGCATTGCAAATAAAATGATTTTATTACTCGTCTACAGGCAGCTGAGGAGAACTGGCTGTACCTGATGATAGTCTATTAAGCATTATGTGAATATAATGTGCTAATATTCATTTAATAACATCAACATTGAAGCTCTGCTGGTGCAGTTACGTTTTTGTTTTTTAAACTTTTACTTTATTTTTAAATCGCAATTTCAAAAGTACCACTCTTGGTGGTGTGGCAATAACTACACCTATCTTGACTTACACATCGTATGCCACCGGTTAAATCAAACACTGCGACAAGCCTACTGTCTCCTTTTGTTTAGTTTTTTTTTTGTTTTTTTTTACAGCGCTAAATAAACTAATGCGACTTTGAAATCATGGACATCCATCTGTGAAACCATTGTTGTTTTCTGTGTTTGGAGCTGCATTTGTTGTCCAATCAGAACTGAAGAATCTGAATCTGCGCTCTCCCCTGTTGTAGAGTGTCACTAAACAAACACTTTGAAGCTGCAATGAGAAAAGGTATACACACTTTTGTATACAGCGCCACGTTCGGATGTTGGATTTTGGCCGAGTTCAACTTCTCCCACTGAGGAGAAGTGAGAGTGAGAGGGCGAAATGGATAGCCAATGGGATGAGCACACAGTGTCCACACAGTCGTCATGGAAGTTGTAGTATCATGTAGTATTGCCACAAATAGACTGAACTATTTCAGATGCTTTTTGTATGCTACAAAATGTACTTTTTCATAGAATATGCTGCCGAAAGGTCACCAGCCAATGAGGCTAGTAAGAGTGAACGAGTTACATGCCACTGCCAAATTCTATGCGCATTTGGCCATTGGCAGGTGTTAGTGTCAAGCCCTGGCTGTAATATATTTATATGTGCAAGAAAGCAACTGCAACAAAAATTGTCGGGGTCTGTTTTTGTTTTGCCATATTTTTCTCATTTAAAATGCAAAACAAATTTGTCCTCGTCATCGTTCTAAAAAGCATTTTTGTAACATTGTAACATTATCAAATGACGAAAACAACACTGCCTAACTAGACAGGACCAAAACTGGCTTTGTCCTTGCCATCTGTCTGAAAAAAACTGAAGGCTGTAATTGGATTAGATTTCTGTATTGCCACTGAGTCATTGTTTAACTCCTAGCAAAATGACTATCATGTAAATTTGGAAAACTCCGATATGAAAACTTGCTCTTGAATTTCATTGTCATGACTATCTTCCTACAAAGACATAATTATCTCAGGTGATTTTCACAGTAATTACAACCTTCAGAAAAGAGCATAATAATGCCTTTATGCATAAAGGCCACTGCTCAGACTTTTATTAATATTCATTTATAGAGCATAATTTTTAAAAATAATTTTCACACTTTAAACAAAGTCTGGCAATATGGCTTTAAACAAAATACAGTATATAATACTTTCATAAACATGACATAATTAATTCATAGATCATAAGAAAACATAATAAAATGTCATGCTTCATAAAGGGCGACATAGTACCTACCACTGAAAAAGGTTTTGTTTTAAAGTAGATTTTTTGTTAAACATATTAGCATAATAATGTTGACAAAGGTTTAACTTTGAATAACACACAGTACTACTGTACATTAAGCGCCTATGAATATTTTCTAACGAAATACCACAGCAATGGTTTCACTTTAAAGTAACTGCAGTGTATATTATATAAAGCATCTATTAATTATTTTGAAATCAATACCTTAAAATTGTAAATGTTTATGATTTTACTTTAATGGGTGTTATGAGATAGACTTTGTTTAAACCAATTTTTCTTTGATGAATTGTGCAATTGTCATAAGTTTAGTTTGACTATTTTTTTCCTCCTCTTTTCCTCCTTTTCTCTCAACATTGTGACACTGCAGGTGAACAAACTGCAATCAGGGTGAATGCACAAGCCCTTAAAAAAGGAAACTGTAGAACTTGTACTTAGAAACCTGGGTGGACTATATTGAAATTTTACTGCACTGCAAAATTAGACTGGCTCTCATGGTGTCTAATTATCTCTTCCCCCAAATCTGGAAAACATCTCCCCTCATCAATGTCACTCATCTCTGCTGGGGGAAAATGCAGCGTCAATACACTTGAAACACTAACAGTGGTGTTATTTCTGGTTAATTTAAAAGGGACAACTGGTCAATGGATCCTGGGCTTATCTGAAATGAGCAGACATTTTAGGGGGAATGAAGCAAGAAATACATGTTCTAGCCACACGTCAAATGCCAAAACACCAAGCAGCACACAAAGATAAGTTGTTCGTAATTTGTCTTTTAATGTCACCCTCCCTCCCATGCCTCCCACTCTCCCCTCTGTTTCAACTTCCGACTCTGCTTTCAGAAGTCCCTGTTAGGTAATCATGCCTGCTACTCTCATAGACACATCTGCCTAGAGTCTGACTTCACAATATGAAGCCCATAACCTCACTTGCAACCATTTTCTTTAAGACCTTACTGTCCAGGACCCAGGTAACCTGGCACCTCCCCCTCTTCGCACTTGTGCTTCCCGGGCACGTCTCCTGTCTGTTTTGGCTCCACGATGGTGGAATGACCTTCCCGTGGAGGTCAGAACAGCTGAGACCCTGACCACTTCCAAACGACGACTGAAGACTCACCTCTTCAGGCTGCACCTCTCCCCATCTCTCCCTACCTCCCTGTAGTCTCTAATTGAATATGTAATCTTAGGGTTGTAGCTAGGTACGCTGTTTATCTTAGTTGACTTAGTTATTGCACTTGTGCCTACTCAACTATTGCTTGTTTTATTTGCATAGACTGCTTTGTTGCTGTTTTTGTTTGTGTTAATCAGATTAACCTACAGGGTCCAAGTTAAACTACGCGGTCGTTCCCTGCACTTGGAACTGTACTTCCATCTAGGTTATTCAACACACTTGTTCCTAGTTATGGTTATACACTTTGTTGTACGTCACTCTAGATAAGAGCATCTGCCAAATGCCTGTAATGTAATGTAATGTAATGATAACAAACTCATGGTGAGACCGATGAAAAGCAATCAAACCCTGGCCAAAGCTACATTGTGCATTACCTTGTCATCACCAAAGGCTCAGCTGGATACTACAGTGTTTTATTTTCTTCTTTTAAATAAATTTGGCGCCCAATGTGGGGCTGTATATATCCACTTCTCACCCTAATTTGCAGTGTCCAATTATCTGCAACCGTAGCCACGTTGATGTACGAACCCCACTGGCAATTATGGAAACCATGGCATCCATAGCCATAGAATCTGTGCAAAGGTTTTTACGGTATATAAATTGCCAGAGTTCTGAAATTGACTTGCAATTTGAAAAATATCAAATAATTTAAAAAAAAACGAAGACCCAAAAGTGCATAGCTCAGGCATAATGCCTCAGGCATAATTTATTTTATGGACAACCATAGTCGTCAATCAGACCAATAACCAATTACTCATTTAATTTAAACTTTTGAATTAGATACCATATTAACCTAACCAAGGAGGTACTTGGTCAATAAAGCATCCTAAATAAAAATGAAACTCTAAGACTTATGAAACAAAAATAGTAAGGGAATGGGCTATCAGCCAGAATTCATGGCACCTGGCTGGGGGAGGGGGTGGGGGGTTTGGGGGGGGGGGGGCGGGGGGTAGTAGGGTTGTAGGAGAGAGATAGCGGACTGGGGTGGGACAGTTGGGGAGAGATAGTTATTGTGATCCAGACTAGCATGAAAAAGCTGGGTTTTTTTTCCTTTTGTTCCCCCCCCCCTGCATCCTCATGCTAGATTGTGTTCTCTGAGATGAATGACACCCCAGGAGACCACCCTTGTCACCTATACCTACAATTGGCCCTGGCACCTGGCCAAGCGATGCATCCCCTGTCAATCAAAGCAAAATGCTTGTGATTGATGTTCTTATTTCAGGTTAGTCCCATACCTGATCTACAGTCAATTTTTTTTTACCAACTAACCATATACCTTGATTCAGTTACAGTGTATTTACTGCAAGTTTACTACTCAGGTCTAGACCACTAGACCATGGAACTGCATTACAAGTAGAACAGCTGCTGTGTAGTATGTTGTGGCTGTTCCAGTTATGATGCAGTTCTGAGTTCCAGAGGCTCCTAGCCTCCTAGTTAAATTCCTGATAAGTACACAGCAATTGAGCCAGTTGATTGAACTGTGTCATGCAGCAATACTCATGCAGCCACAAATGCACCATATGACGCAGGTGTAGCTTGATATGAGTGAATGGCATGGATGGCTGAGTACAATTTTATGCCTCCTGCTGTTAGGTGGCTTTGGAAAGTTGGCTGTGCAAGTGCATGGCAGTGGAGTGATGTAATCTGTAAGCGACATCAGCAAATTTATGAAAAGTATGCAGAACTAATAAACACATGAAAATTAGATATGAGCTGTGAACATTAGAAAAAATGTTAACCAAGCACATTTGCAAATATGCGATATGCTCTATGACAGTGGTGTCAAACTCGTTGCCATGGAGGGCCGTGTGTATGCAGGTTTTCATTCCAACCAATTAATGCTGCCTTAATTGAGTCCAATTACTCATTCAGCCATATGCGTTTAACTGCATTGAAGCACAGAATATAAGAAAATTTTTATTTAGACAATGCGGGTCACCATAGACGTCGGGTCACCATTGTGCACAAACCTGCATCCCTAATTCAGCAAATAATTTAACTAATTATATAATCAAGATCTGAGGCTGGAATGAAAACCTGCATACACACGGCCCTCCATGGCAACGAGTTTGACACCACTGCTCTATGAGGTGTTTTTAACAGCAGTTTGGACATGATTCACATTTAGAATTAAAAATATTTTACTCATTGATATCATATTAATCATCACAGCGTTCAGGTTCTCAGGTTGTTACTGCATATCTGCTTGAATTCATCCAGGCAGAACTCGCTTGAAAGGAATTGATTCGTATGAACACTGGCACCCCGCCTGATTCTGGGCTACCGCCTCTGTCTGCTGATGTCACCTGAGTTAAATTTTCCTCAGTGCATTCCTTAAGTGGTTTCGAGCTGATCTTCTTCCCGATTTCCTCGGTCAGTTATTACTTTGTCAGCCATTCAGACATGCAACACAACCCCAGCACACTGGGCTGCCCCAATACTGTATGACTGCAAAAAGAATCCATCTGTGAAATGGTCACCTTCCTGTGAGTGCTCTTACGCTCTGCAATTGAAGTCTTTTTTATAAGGACATTCCCGCATTTCCTCCTTGCTTGTAGGCACTTAAAGGCATGCATATCACTCTTTTCCTGTTAGCTTAAGTTCCTCAGAGAGCAGCAAGTGTATAATGTAAGCAAATAGTAATGCTTACCGCCACCTGATCCCACACACTACCTGTCAGCTGCTGACATATAATTACAAGATATACAACTGCTGTTTTAGTTCAGGACCAGTTATTTCTGTGGGTAAATGGACCTCAAGTATACCTTTCATGGGGGGAACTTGACATTACTGGAACATTTATGTAGGTGGTTTTGCATAAAATTGTGACCTGTGCCACAATAAAAATGATTTATTCATGAAATGTGGTATAATGTCAAAGCAAGGGCTTGTGTTCATTTCCAAGACAATGGCTCAGGACATCCAGTCTGCTTATGCAGGCATTTATTGGAAATACGTTTTACCGTTTTAACCTTGTCACTGACAAACTTCAGGCTTGGTTAATCCCCATGAAGCTAAATCCAGAAATAAGGCGTAAACAGACTGTCTTGATCAGAAAATAAAAGGTCTCTGCCAAGCTCTTTGAGAATTCACTACATAGGTATTGAACCAATTGCAGTACCAACTTATCACTAAAAATTAATTAAAATTAAAATTATGTAAAACATTATCATCCATATCTTATGAACCAGGAGATGTGTCTCCCTGAAGGCTATAACCTGCTACTATATTGTGGAAAACACAGAATAAATATATTGTGGAAAGATACAAAGTCATTCTTGGTGTTCGTATGCTGAGAAATCTTTCATAGTGAAAAAACTCAACATTCAGTTTTGACCTGTAACTCTGATTGTTTGACCACACGATAAACTACAGGTCCCTTTCTATGGTAAGAATAAAAGACTGTACATGCCAAGACATGTTGCTTACAGTTCAAGCAATAACTCATCATTAAGAGCGGTTTCCATTATGTCTTTTCACAACATTGTTATCTTAAATAAACAGCAAACGAATCTCTGGCTTGGGTGAGTGCTCACAGGATATGAAGGAATGTCTTATTTTTTTTTTTTTCTGATTCAAATCACCAAATAGGAAAAATTACTGAAATAATAATACAGTAATTCCTTGCATTTATACTGTATAGTGCTTTTCTCACACTCAAAGTGCTTTACAGTGATGATTGGAAACTTGCTTCAACTACCAACAATGTGTAGCTCCCATCGGGGTGATCCATGGCAGCCATTTTGCTCCAGAATACGCATCAGCTGTGGTGAAAAAAGAGAGAAAATCATTTTTAACCAATTAAACTGGGGGATGATTGGGTGGCAGGTAGAGAGAATCAGGCTGGAAATTTAACCAGGACACAAAAGAAACCACCTACGTTGTGTGATGAGTGTCATGAGATCTTTAATGCCCACAGTGAGTCAGAACCTTGGTGTAACATCTTATCCAAAAGATCCATCTCCTACAGCACAGCATCCCCATTGCTGCACTGGGGTACTGGGGTTTATTTGACCCGAAGGAAGATCCCTACTACTGGCCCACCAAAACCACTTCCAGTAGCAACTTAGTTTTCCCAGGAGGTCTCCCACCCATGTACCAACCAAGCCTACCCTTGTGTGTGTGTGTGTGTGTGTGTGTTTGTGTGTGCTTAGAAATGGAACTCCTCAGCATACACACACAGATTTTCAGGATTTATGGTGGCATAATGATGTTTCCTGTTCTTTGTGGAGACTGGGTCAATATCTACAGGCCAGGAAACTGAGAAGCACTGTGTACCTCAGCTGTTTGAAATGTTAATGTACCTTCTAGGTCTGTGCACAAGCCTATGCAGCATTGCAAGAATCTACTGCTTACAGTGCACTTCTTTTAGTATCTGTGTATAAACAAATCTAAAAGCAATGTTCTCTAAATCTCAAATGTTCTCAAAGATCTGTTATTGATTTGTGACCTGATAAAATACATTTGAAGTAAAAAGTTTTCTTCAGCCTATTCAGTATTCAGTTCTGTTCCAGTTCACATTTTAGGAGGGAGCAACTAAGTGCAGATGATATTAATTGAAACATCCATCATTAATTGTAATTGCTGCATTTTGATTATAATAATTGGCCCATTATTACAACCAATGACAGATTAATTCTCTCATGAAATTGCCCAAATCTAGTCGGAACAGGAAAAATAGTGTGTCAGAAAAACTGGATACCAGCAATCAGTCAAAATGCCGTGGCCCAGTGCGGGTTGGAAGGGCATAGTGTGTCCTGTTAACCTGAACAGTTTTGTCTTGCAGGAAACTAGGAAAGGGCACTGAGAGGGCAAATGTGTGTGCTGTCTGTACATGCAGCTGCCCATAGTCGGAATGGTAAGTGTTTAATCCATGCAACCTTGACCACATGGCATGCTGCTCTAGAGGACAGACATACACACACACACATACACATGTACACATGTACACAGGTACACACACACACACACACGTACACATGTACACACGTACACACACACACGCACACACACACACAGGCACACACACACACACATGTACACACGTACACACACACCCACACGCACACACAGGCACACACACACAAAGCTCATCCCACTTTGCTTTTCACTCAGTCTTACCATAACATATCATGAATTCAATGTCTGAGCCAAATTTGTTAGTTTAAGTGTACTATAAATCAGTTCTGTGCTAATCTATTCTTGACCATTTAACAATGATATCTCTCGGTCTCATATACTTCATTGTTTATTGTGGGGTGGGATCTAGACAATTAACCATAATTTATAGTTGAAGTAACAGCTTTTTTTTATGAAAATCCCAGCCTTCAGGCTCTAAAAGCTATCCGATGCTCTTTATATTTTTAGTTATACTGTCAAGTTTGTCTTTGACGTGCTGCAAAATTGATATGCTGTGATATTTTGTTGAACTGTGTGAGGGTTTGGCAGGTGGATTTCTTTTCTCTCCTTCATGGGAACGTTTCTGTCAATATTCAGCACAAATGAGACAATGCCTAAAATATCTATCTGAGCCAAAACAAATATAAGATAGAATTGGAATTAAAAAAGTATGCGCTTCAGTGTTTCAAAAGGGCCAGCAGCAGCCTCATGTGAGAACTTAGTAGCATGTGAGGTCAGAGCCTTGCGAAATATATTGTGTATGAATGAAGAATATAAAAAAAGATACTCGCAATGGGAATAGGGGATAGTTGTCCTTGAAAACACAGCAGTTGGTTCCCAGACTGTCAGTTGATCAAAACAATTTGTTGGTTAATTTTTCCTATTGGTTAAATTAATTGTATATTCCCTGGATATTGTATTTTTTCAGCATTACTTAATCTGGTGCTTGTGCTTGTATTCCAAGAACAGCGTCACTATATATGGAGTAACATTGATTTTGTGACTCAGCAAACGACCCATTTTAAAAAACAAAATTTTCACAAATTTTTTAAAACTAAAATAAAAATTAATCTGTTTTAGTTAGGCTGCCAGAATAGGGAAAAATGTTTAGCTCTTTGGTGATAGCTCAAAATTGCCACATTGCCCTGAAATAAAATCAGGGGAAAAAATAATGTGTCATTCCCACTAAGAGGTCTGTACTTTATTGCGCGAATGCTGAAATGACAATGACCATATCGCAACACCATATGTTTATGATTTTATTATTCATAGTTTCCTTGAAATTGCCATTAACAGTTCCTTTGTTGCCTGTATTTCTCTTTGGAAAACACATCAGGCATGTAATGTGTATAAAATTGGTTCAATATGCTTCATCAAAAATCATTTGTTCAACTCATGCATTAGCTGAATTGATGATACTTATTACAGCCCTATCTGTTATTTACTAAAGGTGGGTCTCAATTGTAGTCCATTTATTTTTCATTGGTTTAAGGAAACTGATTACCATGAACTACAGGGCAACTTAGTACATTCATGTATTCACTTGTCTTTAACTTTAAGTTAAACTTTTACATTTTAAATTAAATTTAAACTTTAAAAATTTCAGTTGTAATGACGTTCTTTTTGACATTCAAGATTGAAGTGCAATCTGTGCAAAATCATCCTTTCATTTGAATAGGTAAAATTCTAGCCAGTGCCAATACTTTCCCAGTATGGATTTCTTTGTTTGTAATCTTATAGGGGGTTCTACTTTATGCCACCGGGAGACTTGTCCACCAGGAGGGACGGACAAATAAACAGGACCAAACTGAAAGGGGCAGTTATGTTTTGTAGGATTAGTCTGGCACGAATGGACACTGTTTTGGTAATGGCAGTGTGCTTAGAGCATCAGTGATTTGCATTTTCTGCCGTGCCTCATTCACAAGCCTCTGCACTTCGTGTTCCAGGATAACCAGCTGAATCTCAAATGAGAGGCACAGAAATCATTATCTTGAGGGAGAAAGTAATGGCGGTAATTGCTGTTGTACTAGCAGAGATGGTTACCTGCTATTTATCTGAGACATCCTTTATTGTGGTGAATGAAAATGCTTTGGGGTCATACCGTGTCTTAGTGAAGGACAGGAGCAAGATTTGCCATCATTAACACACAATGGCTTGTATTCAATCAATACTTGTCCTTAAAGGGATAGTGCAACTTTTTGGGGGATTTGATTTTTGGGGCTATCTTACAGTTAGACGATAAAATTGATATAAATTTCATCCCTGTGCATCCAGTACAAAATATTTGACAATATCGAAAGGCTTCATGCTTACTGTGTTACCTCTATGAATGGCTGCAAATGAAAGCAATGTGAACGTTGCTAATTAGCGATGGATACACAAGCATGAGTTGGGTTACCAAGTATGCATTTCACTGACTGAAAACTTTCACTGCTACTGCCATTCTCACTGCAGTCAGTAGTACTGCATACCTGCCAACTCCAAACTCACGCTCCAAAAGGCGCTGCACAGCTACCGATCACTGCGCACAGAGAAAGGAAAGGATTGTTCCATATGGTTATTTTTAGTGAGTTTAGCTGCCTCTAAAACAACGAAGATTAAGTTTTTAGGTTTCTCTTTTTATTTTTACACGTTACGAGCATCCAAGCTGCAAGTATAAATAACAAAGCTCTAGGAGATGCCCGAACATGTATTTATGTTTATTAGTTTTTATATTAAGTTTTTTTTTTGTGTGATGTGATGTTGCCTCTTATTAATTAATCGCATGTGACTTTATTTTAAAGAATGCCCACACATTTAATAAATTGGTTGGTTTCCCTATTTTGGGTGCAAATCCATTAGATTATTCAGTCCAAGAGCTCTGTGTTTGTTTCTGTTTAGTCTTGCCTGGATGTCCATTACACTCACAAAAACATAAGTGAACAGGTCATTCAGTTCCCTGTTTACCAAGGAATAATTGCCTGTTGAATTCCCCAGGGACAAACACAAATCCAAGGAAGAGAGGAACATCTAAGTGGCCTGTGCAGTGCTCAGTGGCCCCACTTGTAGCTGTATGAATTAGCTATGTTCTGATAATACACTGTTTACACACGTGTGTCAGAGCCTGACAGCAGTGAGGTGAAATCAGTGAGAATGTTTGTGGAGATGTCTGTTGGGTCCGTTACTTACTCCTGAGACAAAAGAAAAATGAAACATTACAGTTATTTTTTGTAAGTTAGCTAATTCAAGACAGTATTTTATTTGAACTTAAATTGTATAATCTTTGCATATCAAAGTAGTAAAATGACTATTATAAATGTAGTCATTTACAAAGCTATACAGGCCATAAATATTATTCTGTATTATTAGTCTGGGGCGACATGGCTCAGGAGGTAAGAGCGATTGTCTGGCAGTCGGAGGGTTGCCGGTTCAAACCCCGGCCTGGGCTTGTCGAAGTGTCCTTGAGCAAGACACCTAACCCCTAACTGCTCAGGCGAATGAGAGGCATCAATTGTAAAGTGCTTTGGATAAAAGCACTATATAAATTATATGATGTCGTAGTTTAAAATAGCTTGGCTTATGACTACTAGCTACTTGATACAGTGACCTGTAAGGTCACTGTATCAAGTGCACTTGAGTCTATGGTACCTGCTACAGTATGTACACCACCTTACGATCAGTACATTCAACTTTCATTATGTTCAAGGCCTTTTTTCTAATGATGCCTGCCGGCTTTTGCATCTTGTAGAGTTTAAAATATGTCATTTAGAGCCTGACTACTTTCCTCAGTGTGAGAATATTCAACAACCCCATTATCCCCTATTCAGTCATCTGAACCAGTGAGTGATCCTATGAATATGGTGGCACACTAACATATCACAAATAAGCATGTGTCTGAGATATGTGTTATGTGTTACATGAGAACAAAATTATCTTAATATACAGCCAAGCAATACTTTCTCAAAATAATATTTTCCTACAGTAGCAGTAACAGTAACACTATGAGCATGGGTACCAGGGATACAAAAGCATGGTGTTCATCAGTGGAACTGCACAAGAGCATAAGCATAAAGTTGGAAAGCTGCCAATTCCATTGGCTGGTCAGACAAAACTTAACAAGTGTATAGATATGGCAAACCTGCCAACTTCACAACATGCAAAACAAAGACTAAAATGGTACTTCATCTCGGGGCTCAAAATCTATACATTTCTGTTTTTGAAATCACTTTTTCTTTCAAACCTTGAAATGTTACCCTCCCTTCACTAGATCATAACAGTAGCATAGCGCGATGTGGGTCACTATAAAACATATATTTTTGGTGGAAACACCGAGGAACTCACGTCAGAACAGAAAGAATACTCTGTGTTTTGTGGTTTAAGACATGAAATAAGTTTCGTAGATGAGAAAACCAACCACCAACCACCCTGTGGTACCATGTCTGTCTTGGAAAGGAAGGGTATGGTGCCCCTTTCTTTGAAGATTCTGTTTGAATTTCAAAAGAGGAAAAGTGAAATGCCAGCAACAGCTGTAAATGCTATCCGTACCACATTAAAGACTGATTTACTGAAGAATTAATGAATATCAAGTAACTTTGCAAGCACGCTCAAATATTTGGCATGCATGGTTCACAAACACAATAATTTAAGATGCAAAACATGACGTTTCATTTATCAGATCAACCTTCATAAGAAATGTTTTGAGCGAGGGTCATGTCAAGATTCACCTTGAGGCTGTTTCTTGTCTAAACACAAATAATTTAAAACTCAAAAATAGGTATTGTGTCAAGCCATCACCAGATTTAAAATAAAGTAATAGGCTGGTTTAGCTCGCATCCAATTTTGAAGTTGAGCAAGCCCTGATTCAATAACATTATTTGGAGACTTGCCTGTCATTTTATAAGGAGTTCATTTTAATTTGGCACACAAATAATGGCTCAGGAATGATTATGATTAAAATAAAGAACCACAGATGAGATTGGTGTGATTACCAGCAAATGGACTTTTAGTTTTTCTTTGAACAACTTTTTATCTCAATTCATAGAAAAGGACAATTTTGACTGAATGATTTAGCATAGCTCAGTCATCAATGTTGGAATCTTTATTATCAATTTTACACTGAAAAATTATGTTTGGCAGTATGGCTCTGTTCCGGAAACACTTTCACCCATCCACGCAAGCATACACGGATAAGGCAGGGAGGGCAGCTGCAAAACCACCCAGAGGGTCACACACAGAACAGACCCAGCAGCAAAGAGGACAATCTAATAAAGGGGGGTGGGGTGGAGGAGGGGATTTTAGACAGGAGAAAGCAGCCAATTGAGTAGGGAGTGGCCATTTAAATAGACCGTCCAGCTACGCGACCCAGCTAACTACCCAGCTAACTACCCAGCCAACTACCCAGCCTAGCCCTGGGCTTGACTCTCGTGGCCTGCCTGAACTAACGTGATGCTCGATTTATTGGAGTGTGAATATTTGTATCTGCAAAATGAAGTACGCTACTGTACTTAAAGTACACCAGAAAACACTAGGGCACATTCAATGTCATTGTCACCAAGCAATTCTGTTATTGCACACCTAATATGTTATTGGTGTCTTTCTTTTGCAACTATGACATCTGCCTCGGTCAGTGACAAGATTTCACACTGCATGTCTTTTAAATTGTCTATGTCATCCTAGTGGCAGGTTTCAGTGTGTCTTTAAAAATCCATGCTTATTGTGTGAGGTAATTTGCAGTCACCTTTGTGATTTACACGTGTTCTGTATTGCGGTTCATTTGCATAAATATGAACTATTTTGATGGTGACATTTATGGAGATAACACAATTTAAACATGTATAACCCAGGCAGTGCACTGGCTTGTCATTTCCCTGGTAGTACAGTTCCATATGCTTTCCACCCCCTACAGATGTTTCATGAATCATGCATATTCTTTTTCTGGTTTTTGCAATGGGTTTAACTTGTGCAAAAGCGTCACAATCCTTTTGTGGATTCCCCGCAGAAAGAGCATCTTGACAAATGAGATTCAAGCTGCTGTATGAGAAACTGCTGAGATGCAGAAATGAAGGGCTTTACATAAGGAATGTTCCAACTATTGAAAAGGTTTAAACTTTAATCTGAATGGCTTAGATTTTTTTAAACACTCTTCTGGGTATGACGTGGGGGTGGGAATTTTGATGTTCAGTAGTAATGTATAGCAATGCATTACATTATCCTACTGGTCGCAACATAACGGTCTCTCAGGTGTAATTTCTTCATCATTCTATAATGTGATATTCAGTTTAGTCCTGTTTCTATTTTAAAACAATTTTGTATTGTTTTGGTGCTCTTTAATATGCTCAAAAGCTTCATGCAACTAACATGACCCATCCCTTAAATTTGTAACTATGTTACTATACATGAACATTTGTGGATTCCTGACTATGTGACTTAGTCACAATCACCATTAACTTTTTCTGGTCAATAAAGGCATAAATAAGTGCCTGTCCCCTTCCTCTTGTGACCCTGCAATAAACCCACTGCTTGATCAGTTAAGTCACCAGCCTGGAAGAAGCTTGGAAGGGGCAGGAACCCCCTTTTAGGAGGAAATGGGGAGGCCGATTTATCACACTTAAATATTAGAGCTGTAATCAACGGGTTATCTATCAGTGATTGGTTGACAGCTCCCATACCACAAGCCAATAAAGTGTTTGTGTGCTCAAAATAATCTACCAATCAGGTTCCAGGGAACAAACGTGGGGTTCTATCACGTCAGTGACTTTGTGATTTTAAAAACTAACCAAAAACGTAGCAGCCTTGCTCTGAAGTTAAAGGCATAGCAAATTCCCAGATCTTGGTTTTATATTGTTGAAACTTTTTATGAGACTGATTAAATGAAATAACCACCTGACATAGAGAAGTATTTCACTAACTCATGATATGAATTAACCTTTGTTAAGTGGTAGTACTGTTAATTTCTATATTTAGCCATTGCATAATTATTTCCTCTGATTAGGGATCATATATTATTCCTCATATTATTTAGATTTCATTAAGTTGGGCTCTACAGACATACAGAATTCTGATTGGTTGTTGAACTTAATTTGTTCTTATTAAGCCAGACCAAACCTCACTACAAATTTTTATCTGTTTTTACATTATGAAAGCACAGAATTGTGTGAAGTACCAGACATTCCTGGTGGGCAGTCAGTGACCATTTCTTTTATACATGTTCCTCGGGATGGAATCCTTTCACGAGTCAGGGACTGACAGACTGAGCATTAAGAGATAATATATCTGTCTAGGAGTGTGAAACTTTCATTCTTCCTTAAAAAATATAATCGAAACGCTTGGTACAGATTAATTCTGTTTAAAGCGCCATGGATTGGTGGGATAGGAAATGTGCTGTGGCAGGCAGCTATTCAGAATGAGGGACAAGCCAGCAGGGAACACTTTCGTAAATGAGTACCTAATTTGGATACCGTTTAAAATGAATTGGTGTTGAACAATTTAGCCAGACTGGGACTCATCTAAAACCTACTGGGACACAAAAAATGTTGCAAATTGCAGATTTGAAATGTTCCCGTGTAATCTTTCTACACCCTGGGCTTGTACTCCCGCTGTAAATGCATTTTTATCTCTTCATTTCAGCTCTCACTGCTTTAAGATTGCACTAGGTCAGCATGTTATCTGTCTTTGTTCTCTCCTCACATTTTTGTGTCGTACACTGTGGACAGATATGATCGCATGTTGTCGACTCCCTAATTGATTGAGTGCTGCTGTTTTTGTGTGCGATAGCCAATCAGGCAGCTGAAGCCTCTCGGCCACAGGACATAGAGACGTATGTGTCGTTTCTTTTAAATCAATTCCTTAAAGCCCCTACCTCGTTTCTGCAGAAGCATTCTGGCTGAAAAGATAAGCACTGGATAATCTCTGATAAGTGAAAACAGTGCTTTGTGCAGCATCCTATTGTGGTGTGGCCTCTCGTTTGGTATAAACACCGTTATTTTGACCTGTGGCTCTGTCACTTAGAGCAGAGTGGATGAAAGAAAGCAGGACCCTGTTGTCTGCCTCTCTGGGTCTGTCACTTTAGGCAAGACACTCAGGAGACAATTACTCCCCCTGACACACACACACACACACACGCACCCGCACACACACACACACACACACACACACACAAAGATACACAGCACACACACTATTATTATCAACTTACATTTGGTATTATCCATATGTCCATTATAGATTTTTCTCTCTCACAATTCTGTTCTTAATGCATTAAGGCTTGCGTATTTCAATTGCTTTTTTATTTGCCCACTGCTGCAATACTCAGTTTCTTTAAAGGTCTGAAGGATGGTAGTACACCTTCTAGTGTCAGACAGAGAGAGACTCTTCAGTATCATTCAGGAAGGCTGAATATGGTGGTAACTACACAATTGACATGCAGGCCTGTGCCCCAAACCATTCCTATATATACATACGTGCTCTGGAATCTTGAACTGAATTTTCTTTCAAGCAATTGAGTAGTGCTGCAAATGTATGTTGTTGGAGAACTTTTGTTCAAAATCTTTTATTGATGCCCTGATACCCTTTAATTGTGCCTTTACCAACTGTCACATTCCATGAAGCTTCATGCATACTTTAATTAACTGTGTTATGCCCCTCAGATGAAAATAACAGATAATTAATTGCACAAAATGATTCTTAATCCAATACCTTATTAACATTTATATTTTCTCTGATATATTTACGTGGTCCAAATAAACAACCATTTGCAAAACATAAAAGCATTTATCTTTTCAGTATCACTAATGTGTAAAGAGAAGCATAGCTAATAATGAGCAGAATGCAGCTTACATCTTTGTAAAATCCTGAATCGCTAAGCATTACTAATGCATTAAAAACTAATTAATAGTTTGACAGGAGCAAGAAAGATCATCTCTGCTCTACATCAGACCTACGTTCTGTTCACTGGGACCCACTATGTATGCTGACTTTTTGCAAGAATGAGTCAATTAGATTGACAAAAAGGTTAATTGAATGCTACTGTGAATTTCACATAAATTGACAGTTATCTGCTGTTAGGATTTTGTTACAGAAATTTTTAATGTTAATAACTGTCTCAGACATACAGTACTGTATCTGGGGCATCTATCCAGCCAATCCTACTTGTTTATTAAATTAATTACATGTAGGTCCCGTAAGAATTAATCGCTTTTTCAAAAGATGATAAATGCAAATCTGTTGACATTTTTTATACACAGATTGTAAAGTTAATCAAATAGTTTTACTTTTTTTACACACCTTTTCCTCCATCTATTTCTTCTAGCATAGTATATGTGTCAAATACATGTAAAATCCATACTGAGAGCTGTGTTTATACAAATAACTTATGCTTAGTTACGAAGTGAGTCTTCAGGAACACAAATACATGATCAAAACTATATCTGTATACACACCATTATAATACTGTATGAATAAATGAAGGTGAAACCATCCTGTTATCACAGTGGCTCAAAATGGAATTTTCCAGTTCACTAATGAGGTAATGGTTTATTGCTGGCCCACAAAGACAGGCTGCAGTTCTACAACATTCCTTATCTTAAAAATAATTAAATGGACAAAGTACAGGAAGCCCAAACATTACCTACATACTTGTCTAATGATGTCCCTGGTTTTGTCTCCATGGTAACACAAACTGAGTGACACACAGCCTCCAGGCCAAAGGATTGTAACAATTTATCTCTTTCTCATCCAAATGCCTCCTCATTTCTAGAGGAACGATTGATAGAGTTAGTTGTGACTTTTTTTTTTTTAAACATTGAATGGGCTTATAGTTTATAACTATTTGCTATTTGAAAAACTTTTTCATTGCATGCCAATGTGTTCTAGCAAAATCAATGTTAAAGCAGAGTAAAGTAAAGTAAAGTAGATTGATTTCAGTTGTTAAAACTTTTTCTGTCACCAGCAAATCCATGACCTAGTGAAGATTAAGAATAATAAAAGCCTGTGATCTGAATCATACTTAGCACTCAGCAGGCACACAGAAATTCCTGACATCATCTCATGCTGTGACTGTCTAAAGTGTCCTGGGCACTATGGATTTTAGTCTTTTTCATGTACAATACAGGTTAGACTGCAGTAGAACAGAGAACAGAGCGTGTTTTACAGGATGCATCCATCAAGATAAAAATGTTAGGGTTGATATTTATGCTGTGTCTTACTGCAAAAGTTACACATTTTTTCAGTGCGACAAAAATAGAAATCCTTTATACAAGTGGTTAGGATTGACACTTGTGTGACATGTGCGACACTACATGGTCTGACACTCTATAAAGGGAAGCTTGGAGTTGTGTCTGGTTTGTATAGAACTGGGACTTGGTTGGAACTTCCTGTGGCTGAATGGCCTCTCCCAGGAAGGAAGGAACACAGAGTAAATACAACTCATGAAATAATACCCAAGTGCAAATCTTTTAAATATTCAATATTATCTGGACGTGCGAGGGCTCTGTGTGAATTCACTTATCATTCCAGAGTAATTGGAAGGCTCAGCTTGTCACTGTCCAGGCCCAGGCCTTGCTAGAATGCATCCACTGAAAGTTAAACTTTGTTCCTCCACTCTGACAGCTCTGCCCGCTGACTGACTGCACAAAACTATATAGCAGACACACATTTTACAGCCTCACTTCCCGGTGTCATGGTCAATATTGAAACCTCTCCAGATGTGAGGGAGCCTTAGGGCTATTCCTCAAGCTGTCTATGTGCAGAGTGATGGAAGAGGAGAGTAAGAATGGAAGGGAAAGATGGGTAAAAGGAGGAAAAACAAGCTGTACCATACTTAATATGTTATGATGACATGAGAGTCTGTGTTGAGAGGGGTGGGGTGTAGAGAGCACATGGGAAAAAGTGATTCCAAAACGGTGTTTCAACAGGGTGAAAGAAGTCTTAATCTTCAAAAAAGAAACCCAAAAATGACCTCAATAATTGGCGAGGGAGTACAGTGCACAACAAAACTCCAGCGCCAAGAAAATATTGAGAAAACATTAAACTAAAAAACACTTCCTTGTAGAAAAACAAAGTTTAAAATTTGAATTACCAGAGTTTTTTTTTCTCATTGGGGCGTGTTCCTCTCCACACCATACAGCCCAGTGTTTCCTTTCGCCTTATGTGCCAGACTGCTTCCACTTTTAATTGTCCTGGTCAAGCAATCAAAGTGCTCAACCAACCGCAGCTGTGCACCCCCAGTTCCTGGCTGCAGGTAGTTTTTTTTTTTGGTGGCAGCTATTTTGTTGTGTAGTCCCTCTGACCACCTCCAGGTGGGGCCATACCAGCCATTCCATTGATCACCAGCCCCGTCGAGACGCCTCAGTATGTACTGTTAATTTTTTTGAGTGATTCTTCAATTACTGCTTTGCAGTGTCCCTGGGCCATGATGGAAAATTCATATGTGAATTAGTTTAATACATATTTAATACATAAGTGGCCACAAGCAGTGGCCCATGTTTGTATGGCATTGGTAATAAAATCCGTTACAAAATAACTGGCAGTAATGCCATTATTTCCTGATCTGTTTTGGCTGGGGATTCCTTGTCCAATGTGACTCATGAATCTGACCTCAGAGGTAGAAACGCAGGCAGCGTATGTATTAAATGTGTGGTTTGAGATGACATGATGCTATATGGCAGCTCACCAAGATATGGTACCTGTTATCACTGTGTACAGTGCAATCTGTAAATATTTGGACAGTGCCACAATTTTTGTCTGTACTGCCTGTACAGCACATTGAATTTGAAATTAAACAATGAATATGAGGTTAAAGTGCAGACTGTCAGCTTTAATTTGTAAATATTTACATCAATATTGGGTGAACCATGTAGGAATTGCAGCCCTTTTTATATATAGTCCCTCCATTTTGGGTGGACCAAAAGTAATTGGACAAATTAACATAATCGTAAAAGTAAAAATCGTATAAGTGGTCATATTTAGTACTTGTTTGCAAATCCTTTGCATTCAAAGACTGACTGCAACCCATAGACATCTTCCCTGGTGATGATCGGCCAGACCTGCACTGCAGCCATCTTCAGTTCCTGTTTGCTAGGGGGCTTTTTGCATGCAGGTTTGACTTCAGCAAGGGAAATGTATGTTCAATTGGATTCAGGTCAGGCAAATGACCTGGCCTATCAATCACCCAAAAAACTAGCTGTTTTCGCTCCTGTGCATAGAGGAAGTCATATGCTTTGGATCACGAGCAGTTCCTTTCTTTCTCTGCACTTTCCTCTATCCATCACTTTGAAACTGGTTGATACTCATCTCCTCTGTCCATAAGATTTTGTTCCAGAACTCCTCAGTTCTGTACTTAAATTTTTTTTTTTGTAAAATCTAGCCTGGTTGTTCTGTTCTTGAGGCTGACCAGTGGTTTTCATCTTGTGGTGAACCCTCTGAGGTTATGCTGATGTAGTGTTCTCTTTATGCTTTACATATCAATGTCTACGTCCTGGAGAGTGTTCTTGATCTGTCTAACAGTCACAAAGGGGTTTTTCTTCACTGTCGAAATAATTAATTGGCCATCCAATACAGTGATTTGCTCTTTGCTGTTACTGAGTTTTCCAGGATTTTCTTGTTTCCTACCAATGTATCAAACAGTTGATTTTGACACATCTTTTGCTATGTCTCTGATCGATTCATTCTGAATCTTTGACCCTTCTCTGGTCCTCATTTTGAGAGACAACAGTAACAGACTCCAAATAAAATGCCACACCTAAAATTAACTCACACACCTAAAATAGACTGTTGTTGGCTTTCTTGTAGGTGGATTAATGATGCAATAACACACAGCTGGCCGAGATACAAGTGAGCAGCCAATTGTGCAGTTACATATGATGCCCTAAAATGGGGGGACTATGTATAAAAAGGGCTATTATTCCTACATGGGTCAACTGTTATGGATGTAAACCATCAAATGTGTACCATAAAATTAAAGTTTACAGTCTGCACTCATACTTACCTCATGACCTCATACTCACCATTTAATTTATAATTCAATGTGCTGGAGTAGAGAAGAAAAAAAAACTTACAGACTGCACTGTCAATGATGGGGATTCTGGATCCTCCTGAGAGACCTCGACCATGGTAAAAACCCGGCATTCTGTTGCCTGGATACTTCAGAACCAGTAATTCTGATGTGTCCTTCCAGCAGGAAGTAGAGCTCCCTCCTCTCCCTGAAGGCCCCTGGACCACCTCACTAATACTAACCAAGACAGCTGTGAGGTCCTGTGGCTCAGTAACAACACCTGGGACAACCCATCTAACCCCAGAAGGTACAGTGCATGAGGGCGTAGTCTATGGGGGAGCAAGAGCGAACCCCCAGAGGGCAGCAAAGGACTAATCTTGCACTCAAGGTTGTACCTATTATGTTACTATTGTTTTTACCTGTTCATTGCTTGCCAGTGTATTTACAGTGCCCCTATTCCCTACTTTGTTGCTCAGTCTTGGAGTCTTGTGTTTGCTTAGTCTCTTGTTGCTTGCCTCATGAGTTCAAGTCCTTTGTTGCACCTGTGTTAACTTTGTTTCTGTATCTATATTAAAATAGTTTTATCATTTATCCTGGTTCATATTTGTCTCTGCAGTTGGGTCCACACCTCAATAACTTTGTTATAGAGCATTTTACCCTTTAATAAGACTCCCCTGAATACACCATTTGTAAGGCTTTGGGGGTCTCTGGAACATTAAATGACAATTTGTTTTGGTATAATTTTTACTATGTGTATTTAAGGTTTATTTGCTTTAAACTGTGTTGTAATGGCAATAAAAACATCTATAAATAGTCTGTGTGCTTTCGGGTTCATGTATATGCTTATTCACAATTATGCAAGCCCAGCTATGTTATTTTTACTACCACCATTCAACTTGCATGTTTTTTCCTTTTCAACTGATATTCTCTGAAGAAATTCGTTTTCCTGTTCACGTGTCAAGAAATTTACAGCGCCATCATATGGTAGTTGTTCAGCTTTTTTTATTTAATTTTATTCCTGTAGGCTAAGTAGTCAAAAATATGCAACAATTAAAACAAGGGAGATAATTGGCTAATTTTGGATTTATCAAACAACCAAACTTGAGTGATAAAACTGAAAATGAAGTAATGGCCGAGGCTTCTACAGCTGGTAGCTTAGCCGCTAACACTACATCACCTTCTGTCACTGCTGCTATCACTACAACTTGTCATAGAACTGCCTGCAGGAGACCATGGTACTGTAAGTTGTCCTTATATTTGAGATAATTCATCAGATGTGCTGATCAAAAGCAAGTATACTTGTGCACGCATGATTTTTTATTTGCGATTAGGAAATAAGTACAAGTATTTGCCCCCCCCCCCCCCCCAAAAAAAAAAGAAAGAGCTCTGCCAAAGGTCATGGTGTATGCTGTCCACACTGCACTCCCGAAAAACATCCCGTGAAAGTTTGACCTGGAGAGTCACACTCAGTAACTGTTTTAATTCATGCCGTCTCCTACTAGGAGTCTTGCAGACAGAACCATAAGAACAGTAGTGCCTCTGTGTCTGTGTGTTGCTGTAGTGCTGTCAGGGCCTTTTGACCTCTCAAATAAAAATTCAACTCTCCCATCCCAGACTGCTGGCCCAGGCGTTCCGTGTTGTTTGTACTGTTGCGCAATACTTCCACTTATCTGGACCCAGATGTTTTCTCAGCCATTAGTTAAAGGGATAGTTCATTTCATAATTCACTTTCTTTTCTTGTATAGCAGTTATATTTTCAGACGTTGTACATATGGTCAGATACATTTATTGACTATACAACTATAAAAATATATTGACAACTATAAAAATATATACTATATCAGCTTGTATATTGTGCTGGTACTTCTTTATATTTAACGTTTACATTAACATTTGTATTTACATTTAACATTTACATTTATATTTAACATTTCCAGTTAACATATTTTATATATAATGCATAGTTTTTCAATCTTGCTTTAATGCATAACATTACTCTTAGGAAAGTGGTTTAATGGGAAATTAAAACTATCCCTTAATAAACATTTAGGCAATGTTTTATTTTAATTCTGATGGAAGAAAACTTGTCGGGACTCAATTAATAAAAGAAGTGACATCCCAACTCCTGCAAAACAATGTCTTGTGAGACAAATGTGATTAGTATATCCTTATCCTCATCTTCCATTGCAGATGTTGTCAATGAAGATAATCAATATAATCCACCATTTTCCAGGTGCGCTGCATACTTTGAGAGGTACACTCCTTGCCTCTGATCACAAATTTACCCACCTTCATTAGCCACGCCCAGTGTGCCCACTTGGCTAAAAGTAATGTCTGAAAATTGTAATGCATTTCTTTCCAATTGATGCTAAACATGCAAAAAATTTAGCAGGGTTACAGACTGTACAATGTTTTATAAATGGCACCCCATACACTACATTGGTATGGCAGTGGTAACCAAACTTGTTGCTGGAGATCTACTGTCCTTCATTGCAACCCTAACAAAGTACACTTCATTCAACAGCTAGAGATCTTGTTGAGCTGCCAATTAGTAGAGTCAGGTGTGCCAAATTAGGCTTGAAATGAGAATGGTGTGATAAAAAAAAACGTCCAATGAACAAAAGTTCTGTGGCTGAAAACACCTTGTTAATGAGAGATGGCTGAGAAGAAGAATGGGGAAACTAATTTAAGCCAACAGAAAAGAAAAAAAATGAATCATCAAATAACAGCTGTTTACAACAGTGGTGTGCAGGCAGGCATCTCTGAACAAACACCACATTGAACCTTGAAGTGGATGGGCTGCAGCAGCAGAAAACCATGCTGAGTTCCATTGCTTTAAGCTAAGAACAGGAAGATGATGCTACAGTGGGCATGTGAACACCAAAACTGGATGATTGAATATTGTAAAGACATTGACTGGTCTGACAAATCTCAATATCTCCTGCAACATGCAGATGGTATGGTCAAAATTTGGCGTTAACAGTATGAATCCTTGGATCCATCCTGTGAGGAGGCATGAAATTAAGTTGAAATTTAAGAGAATGCATTTGTATGTAAACCACTTTGAAACAGAATGATATGAAAGAGAACACTATATGCAGAACCACGGTTCTCCCGTCAAAAATGAAGTATCGGGAAAGTATAATGATCTTGTATAATGTACCAATTTCATTGTTTGAGCTGAGCTTGAAGACTGAAAGGGATATCAGAATAATCTCATAATACATTTTGCTGAATTGAGTGTTCAGTTATTCAGGGCTGCCTGATTCACCTTCCTCTTGTAGCTGCGCAAATTTTATGTGCTGTGTAAAAAGGAAAACACAAATAAACAAATGTGGAAAGTGTCTTTCAAATCCATGCAAGAGATATAAACATGGAACACATATTCAGAATGAAATTAGGTCGTAAAAACATCTGGTAACAAACAATCATTCTGGACTTTTAGGTGATGTCATATGGACCTGAAAACAATTAAACCAAAAAAGAGAGACTCAGAAAAAGGAATCAAAGTGTGAAGGCAGACTTTGGCCATGTATGTGCTTCACTACAAAAAAAGAAAGAAAAAAAAGAGAAAGGCAATTACAGCATTCCTTCTCAGTGATTGCTAGCTACATGCTGGATCTGGGTTTACACAGATATTCTCCATAAATGGCAGGCCTTTGTGTGAAATAAGGCTGGCGCTCCGTGGAATGAGAAAGAAACCCTGGAAGTGGTATAAATGCAGATGGGGAACTAACTGTGACTGGCACTTTCTCAAATTTGATTCGAGGAATGCTTGAGGATTGAGAACACATCTGCAGGATGCTCCAAGAGTTTAACAAAAGGCAGCTCGACATTTGCTTAGATTCTAAACAATTTGATATTGTAATTATTATTATTGTTGTTGTTGTTGTTATTGCAGTTGCTGTTTTGTTGTGGTTTTCAGTCATTCTGTATGAGTATTTACATGTATCTACCTGATTGTATCTGAAGTAAAGTACAGTATGTTGAGTACATAAGCTGTATGTTGCTGTGCTTGATTAGATCAAACCCCAAGGAAGGCTGTTCTGTTACCCTTTTTAAATTTCCCAAATGGAACTGTCAGACTAATAAAGTAATTTTTTGACTGCAGCACAGAA
Organism: Anguilla anguilla; assembly: GCF_013347855.1. Classification (NCBI taxonomy): domain Eukaryota; kingdom Metazoa; phylum Chordata; class Actinopteri; order Anguilliformes; family Anguillidae; genus Anguilla; species Anguilla anguilla. Next base: position 57,487,958 of record NC_049202.1, on the reverse strand, counting down.
GAATGCAGTTTAAACACGCCGTACTTTATTTTACACATTCCACCAACAAGCACCTCCCATACCAGCACATTGTTTCTGTTTGACGCTGTGAAAGATGAGCTTATTTCCTGAAATAACTTTCTCTTTTATTTTTCTTTCGTTTTTGCGCAGCTCTCCCATTCTGCCTGTCCTCTCATGGGGATCAGGCCCAGGGCTCCTCTGGTCATTGCAGGCATGGAAGATCCATAAGACATGATGCTGATTAAAAATGATAAACTTTTGATTGATATTGGCCTTGTTCTTTAACAATCATAATTTAAGTACTATGTGATGTATCAGATCTATAAATCAAGCTCTACATTTCAGTAAAATACTATCCAAATAAACAGCTGCCATTACAACTGCGCTCATTAATATGGTGCAATGAAGCTATTTTTACAATATCCTTTAATATAGACCAGTTGAAGCGGCTATAGATACCTACAGAAGTGCAGGAAAATATTTAGTAACAAATATAATATCATTTAGGCATTATGAAACATTTTAATTATTAGTCTATGAAGTTTACTCTTTAAGTCCATGAAGCTCCCTTTGCCATTTAGTTCACTGCTTTATGACGCTGCTTATCAGTACACTCTCTGTCTTTTCTGAATTGAGTGCGCTCATTTGTATCCTTCTTCTATTTCTATTCTTTCTTTATCCTGTCCACAGCGGTCGATATCCTCTCAGTAATCATCTTACAAAAGATTTTACTTGGAACTGGCAACAAGGTAATGCCATGCCAGCTATGGCACTCAGTAAAATCTGTTTTTATGGAATTTTAATAACAGTGCCCTTTCTCCCAGTCCAAGGGGATTTTTCATCTCTGTCCATACTTGAGTGAATAGAGAAATAGAGTGGTTTGAATGCAAGGTTGAGTCCAATACTGAAGTACTCAGCACTTAGTTGCTCATATCTTGGATAAATTCCGTTTTTTAGTTTGTCTCTTTGCAGTGAAGGTTCCTGAATTGTTGAGGGTTCAAGGTTCATTTCTGGGCAGGGCTGCATGTTCTGCTATGTCTCTGTTCATGTTCTTTATCTGATTAAAGTTTCCATGTTTGTCACATGCTCTTTTATGGCTGTTGAACAGTGCTACTCATTTCTGTTTGGAGAATTTAGAAAAGATTTTGTTCAACTGTGTGTTCAGCAGCCCTTTTAGCTTCTTGAGTAGACTGTTAATGAAAATGTTCTCTTCTTGCTTTTCTTTTACGCTCTTGTTTTCCTCTATGAAGACGAGAGGGGATTTGGGGTAGTTTGGGGTGTGTGTGTGTGTGTGTGTGTGTGTGTGTGTGTGGGTAGGCAACTTATGCACTATACTTGACCATCGCATAAATACATTATCAGGTAAAGGAAGGTCAGGGGTGCCACATGGGATTTTGGACCCCATGAAAAGTCTCACATTGGATACCCCCACCCCAGGCCACCCTAAGAAAAAGAAACATTTATATTAGTACATTAGAAATAATATATCCTGTCAGTGTCACTTTCAATATCTGATTAATAAAAAGTTCTTCATCCTATGTTCTCATATTTTTGGAGATCCGTTTTCAGTCAAGGCCCTTGCAATCCTCCTAGCCTATTATAGCACTGTGGGTAGTTTCTTTCTCAAACTTCATGACAAACTATTTACAGTTACGTTCACTCCTGTTGCACTAGCAGTATTATACTGCTGGTCATGGTGCAGGTCTGCATGGTGACCATGCTTTATACACAGATGTGTTTTCTGTGCGCTCCACATTTGATTCTGTGGCTGCTGTTTTGTTAGAGCAGGGAATCAATTTTGTAGTTGTAAAATGAATTATGTTTTTACTTTTAATCTTTGAATATCACGATGCTTGATTGCTTTACTTGGGGTTGTGGTCTTTCTGATGGTCAGTTCAATACCTGCCACAACAAGGGGGTGGCCACTGGCTTTGTCCATTCATTTGTGTGCATAAGCATCTTGAAGTGGCCATCTCCATTTTCCATTGATGATCAGGTGGTTGATCTGGTTTTTGATTTTTGTTTGTGGGAGATCAAAGTTAATGTGTTCACTTCCTTGTCTGGAAGAAGAACTCGATGTTGTTGAGATCACAAATTTATATCATTGGTTCACCATTGTCACTCTTAATTCCACATCTGCGGTTACCATGGACTTGTTTGTATCCATTGTTGTCTGCTCCCATTTATAACCCCCCCCCCCCCCCCCCCCCCCCAGAAATTGTGAGATCATGCTGAGGTACTTTTTGCATCGCAGTTTGGAGACTTGTTTATATTTCAAAGGGGGAAAATGTACTTTTGAATGGTTGTATTAGGTATTAGTTGCATTTGAGATTCAAAATTGATTTTAAAATACATGTGAATGGATTTTAAAGCATCAACTGGCATCATACTATCAGATCTTATGAACATGGTCACCTGTATGTTCCAAATAATAATAATGATAATAATATAGCAGTCCAGGTCATCTCACATGGTATTAAAATGGTTAGAAAAATGACAAGACAATGCACGTACAGGATATAGTATTTACAAAAAAAACTACAACAACAACAAAAAAGCACTGGATCACTAATTACATACAAGTGCCATGGGGAGAAAGGATCAGCTAATAATAGTGTGAATTCTTCTTGGGCTTCTAAGAGCAAGACCTACTGCGTTGCAGTGCTGTAACTGCCACTGACCCTCCACAGAGCTGTTCACGACTATGGGCTGCAGCTGAAACTTTATTTCAATTTATCACACTCTGAGAAGCACAGAGAAATTATCTTTTGAGAGTGAGCAAGCCAAGAGCTGTCTTAGAGGTGATGCTCTGTCTGCATGTGTTTCTGTTACCTAATGCCATTCTGATTGTAGACATGCACTTCCTTAAGTAGATCTGTCGATTAATTTACATATTTGTTTATTTATATTTCTCTGCTGGTATTTAAAAAAAAAAAAAACTTCATTCTAAAGTTTATGATACCAACACTATGCAATTTGTCTTTCACTTTTGTGGATGAAGAGTCCAGTTCAAACTAAAATAGACAATTCCCTCAACCTCAATATAAAGGAGAAATATTTCTATGTTCATACTCTGATTTCTGAGAGTAGGATTGTGAGTGGATACTAGAGTGCTTAGCAACAACAGCGAAGTGCAGCACCATTTACAGTCCATTACAAGAGTCACCATGTCAGCTGCCTCAGGGTCAGTGCCCACCACTGATGGTATGGTGGCAAGGTGCTGCCTCGAGGGTTCCATTGATGGAATTAATATGTGAAAGGATGTTTAAAATTAAACAATCCTGTCTTGAAAGAGGTGTAATTAAATAATGACAAACACAGTTTCTATAAACCTGAATAGGATTTATGGTGGCAGATGTGACTCAGCTGAATTGTATAAGTTAATATAAAATGAAACAAATGAACACAGACATCTACTTTGAAAAAGGTGCCTTAAGGATGCAATATTTTGAACTTTGTCATTTTGTCATTACTACGTACAAAGCAGTGATTTAATTCCTGTGTTACATAATTGATCAAATTGAGAAAACTATAAATTAATATAGCCAAAGACACGATCCAAACTAAAAAAAACATCCATAACTTGATAGCTTTCCTTTTCTGACATGCTGTGTTCATCAAACTGGTTGCTGATGGTGGCGCCCCATGGATGATAAAAAAGTAAACAAAAGCTATTTAAAAGAAACAGAGGGTGAGCAATTTTGCCAACGAGGCATTTAATATCAGGAAATGTGTAATACTGTAAGGACGTGATCTGCTGAACAACTTTTTTTCTAGCTACAGGCACATATTTTACCTCCATTGACATGAATTGGACAAATATCAAAATAATTAGACCACCTCATTTAAAACTCTGCTCTTGATTTTCATGCCATCTACTTAACCTCATGTGTTTCAATATTGTGGGCAGTAATATAGAATGGCATGCAAATTATGTAAAGGCTCAAATTTAAATAAAATATGCTGAGGAACATCTTGGCAAACCTATGAATTACTTCAAGAAGCTGGTTTGGAATGCCCTAAAGGTGCAATTAAAGGTCTAACTTTTTCCATAGGCAAATAGTAAAACAGACACCCACTGAGATTGCAGAAATATGCTGAGTAAAAGTATTGACTATGAATTTGTAATTTCAGATATATTTTACAGTCTGCAAGCCATGTTGTGTTTATGTCTGCCTGAGACATCAGATACTGGGGTCATCGCCTCCAATAACACTCCTGAGCCAGTAGCATGCCCATCTTTGTCTCAATAATAAAATGCGCAGCTGGTTGCCAGTTAGAGTACAGTGAAGAAATGGCTGGTGTTAGCACACGATAAGCACAAGGCTCCACCAGAGAGGCAGCTAAGCCCAACCAGCACTAAACCCAAGAAACCCCGCTATGCACCTCAAAAGCTGCATGATAAAAGTTGTAGTGTCATGCGAGGTGGTGTCATGTTTTGGGCTGGGATTGCAGTTCTCCCTTGTGGAGAATATATGAGGTTTAAAACACATTTTGCTCCTTTAAATTAGAATTAAAATAAGTAATAATAATAAACTAAGCCGAATTTACAAAACATACAATCTTATTGGGGATACGAAAGAAGAAACAGGTAAACATTGTATTTATATGACAATGTAATCATGTATTTTCCAAGCACTTTGAAGAGTTCATTTTAAAAATAATTTAAAAGGAATTTAAAAAAATATAAAAACACACAATTTATAAGTTTTGCCTATAACAGAAAATAATGGCGAAAAAAATGAAAGATCGCAGAGATTTTTAATTTGTGGTAGAATCATGTTGGGAAGCGGCAAAATGAAAGGAAAAAGGTTGCAAGTGGCAAAGAGATGAACAGCATAGTGAGTTCTGCTTTCCAAATTGTAATAACATAAATATAGTGTGAGTTTTTCAAAGGGAAGAAATTTGTTGAAATTCTTCAGATTACTTAAAAATAAAGCCGATCAATAGACTGAGCCTAGATTACTGCTGAAAAGTAAGGACAAATAATCACTTATTTTAGAAGTAACTATTTATTGAATGGCAGACAGCCAGACATGATAATTTTCTTGTTGTTGTGATTACCCTTGCAGAAATAATGCTAATTTCACACAATCTTGACTTCTGAAACCAACGGCTGCGGTGTCTAATGTGCCGGGTTCTCTATTGGCCTTTGTCACAACAATCAAAAATCACTCCATGGGGTCCTTTTAGTCTCAGCGCAATTGGCCTATGCCTCTCTCCTCCTGTGATAAGTAGCAAAATTTGTGTGTGTGTTCGTGTGTGTGTGTGTGTGTGTGTGTGTATAGTATGCACGCTTGTGGCATAAAATATGTCCAGGATGTAGGCATAATAGATTATCTCAGATCGAGTTAATCACACTGACGCTGAACAGACAAATTTTCTGTCCAAATGTTTCCAGGGCATACATAGAAAAAAAACTAGCCTAATAAAAAATGCTTTTCATCAAGCCCCGCAAAGGAGAATGCAATTTACTCTAGGATTATTGTTTTTTCTGACGTCACCACAGTAAGATGGTGCAGGCGCAGGTATTGGCAGAGGGCACTTCTATGCTTATTGTTGGGCCATGTCCTACAGTCTGTATTCATGTGGAAGCTCTCCTGCAGCTTGCAGTCCTAGGCCTTTGGATTTAAGTAAGGGTGACATGGCATAGACCTGATCCAGAGCATGGATTACCCTCATTTTAACTTGGTTTTGAATGGTATTTATACGCCCTGCCTGTGAGGCCAGCCCTAAACTTCACATTCCATAGTTGTGGTGCCATGGTCTCTCTCAATGGGAAGACATGGACAGGTTAGCAAGTGCTTCCGCCAACTGGATTGCTTCATTGTTTCTGTTCCTCACAAACTGTTTTGGTCCACGCCGGGAACAAAGTAGTGGGGCCATTGGGAACAGAACACTCACTATGAAATAACCCACATAATCCCATGCGATTGTCTTGGTACATCCCTTAAAAAGGCATAACTTGGACAATTGTTGGTGTAATGCTAAAAAAGAATGTAAATGCAAAAAAAAAAAAAAAAAAAAAAACCTAACTGGTAGAACTGGGTTTAAAGTGAAATATTTCAGTGATATAAATGGTAAAAAAAACTGGTAGAACTGGGTTTAAAGAGAAACATTTCAGTGATATAAATGATAAAAAAAACTGGTAGGACTGGGTTTAAAGTGAAACATTTTGGTGAAAACTGCTAATGATATGCGGTGGTATTTGGAACACAAGTGTTTTTGATTTTCAATCCTGATATCACTGAACTAAACTGAGCTGAACATTGCTGTAGGATGGGGCCACGCGAGGGCTGCGGTCAAGTAGGTCCTGCAGTTTTTGTTCAAATTCCTCACTCACAAAATACCCTCAGAGCTAGCAAGAAATGCTTATTCAGTTCAAGCAAGAACATGATTAGTTCAGTGATGAGGTGAAGGGCCGAGTTAGACATTTATAGAACCTACAGAGCCAGGGTGAGTGACTATGTGTAAAGATTTTTTTTTAAATCGATTTATTTGATTTTGCTATTACGCCAGCTTCGCACACGGTGAAATGTTTTAGATGTGGGAAAGAAGGGAATCTGAGCAGGTGAGGTGAGATCCAGATGAGATGATAAGGAGAGATCAGTCCATCTTGTTATACTGGAGCAGTTTCTGTATTGGAGACCGACTAACGGTTCTGTACTCTCGTGCTAATCCAAATCGCCAAAACAAGTCCAGCTGGGGAAAGAACAGCTAGAATAGACAGCAAAATAAGAGACAACAGCAGGGAATGTTTAGCAAGCAAAAGGAATGGAACACTATTTATAAATCAGTTTCCATACATGGTACTCAAAACTCTTTCCAGATAGCACAAGGACGTGTATCAAAAGATGTCAGATAAATAAGGAAGAGCAGCTATGAAGATCTGTTCAGAAGGTGACAGATGGAATAATATTGACAGCCTTGAGATGGTTTTGGAAAATGTAGGATGAGGTACAGTGTAAGAAATGTTGAAGGATCTGCAGCCTTTCAGAATTGCCAAAAGTCATTATCGTGTTTTAATTGCTAAGCACCAGATAAGGATAAAGGAAATGTTTGAGGAAAGGGATCCTATTGTCTTTCACTGTCTTTGTGTCTTCCCCATCTTGTATAAATACAACCACGTATCTGTTTCAAAAGGGGGAGATCAGGAGATCAAATGAGGAATGGTATAAATTTCAGTCTCCTCCCCTCCCTCCTCCCCATTTAAATTAATTAAACCAGAGAAAAGGACACATTGTTTTAATTAAGAAGCACATGAATAAGAGTGATAAGGAAGACTGGAAGAGACAATGGGAAGAGAAAGCTATAATGAAGAACAGTAGTTCTGCCAGCAGTGCAGTAGCAGTTGTTTTGTCTGAGAGTTTTACACCACGGGCCTTCAGCACAGATGAGGTGAAGAAAGGGACACGTGCATGAGGTCACAGAACAATATGGCAACAGCACTGCCAGTTTGTTTGTGTTAATGCATCTACTGATGGGGTTGAAACAGCCATGTTTTTCCGTAAACACCTTGAATAACATCAGATCAAGAAACATTTTTTTTGATTCCCCACTGTTTGTGCATTTTTTATTTTAATTTCTCAGAAAATTACCAAAATAATTTTGGTACTGCAGGGTGTTACCCCATGAGGGGTAAAGAATCATGAAGACACATTGCCTGTGTAAAGAGCGAAGGAGGTCCCATGTAAGCAGTAAAAAATGACTCGTCTTGTCTCTTTGGCCTCTCAGTAAATACTGATGAAATTGCTGTCTGTGGTTTTGGGATCGTGACGAGAGAGTGAGGGTTGGGTTGGCAGATGAAACCTGGACAGACTGTGCTGCAGAAGGGGAAGATTGAAGTACTTTGGTGGGCCAAGGTGACAAGGTTCTTCTAACCAAAAACAGAGCGAGGTTGAAGGACTTACAGCAATGTGCCAGTAACATTGAATTGCAAGTACTAAATTCACATAGAGTTTATGTAAGTTATAGCTACGTGTTAATGTTTTATTTCCTGCAATTTCACATCTGTGGTTATTATTGACACATCTAATGCACCACTTAAGCCAATGTGTCAAATGTAATAATGTTAGCAGTACCTCTGTACACATTCTTCATGTGTACAGTTCATTCTTGTATTAATCTACCCGTCAAAACCGCATGAGACTGACAGAATGATTACAAACAGTCAACAAATTTTTTCTCCCCACTACAGTTATAATTTAGTAGGTATTGGTAAGAAAATGTAACAAATATTGGCAATGTGCATGCAATACAAAGATGATTTAACTTTAATAGAAGTGCATAATGTCTTATTGCTGTGTATTCCAGGTACATAGCTGTTACCTTGCTTATTTTGAGTGAAATGCTATGCTTTAAGCAATAGAGACCCAACAGACCCACCCATTCAGCTCAGCCTATTACTAAGTTATTTCTTTGCATGCAGAGTTATATTCCATATCATATAAATATATTCTGTTGCAAGTAAAACCTTGCTTTTTGGTTATCAGGTCAAGTCATATGTGTAGTTTCATTCAGTAAGGCTTTCCAACATTCATTTCTTTCAAATTTGTAAACTAATTTGTAGCTACCGGGTATTTAAAAATGGCAGTTGGTTTGCTTGGCCATTCACATGAATTTTGCGGTTGACCAATCAGAAAAGTGCCGAACTGTCAGCTCCCCCCCATAGTTCCTTGTATGTTTGTTTGGTACCTCTCTGGAGGAGGTTGTGAAATTTAATTCAGAGAACTATGCGCAGTATGCTTCCGCTGGCGATGGAAGCACATCCTGGACCTGTGATCTCAGTTTCACGGTCTGGTGCAGTGTGGTGCGGTATGGTGATGGAAAAGGGCTACCTGTGGTTCAGGTCTGGCTGGCCCAGAATGCCACACATTTGCAGTGCCAGGTGGGCATCATCTGGATTGGGTGCATGAGGAGCAGAAGGCCTGGCTACTGAAATGGGTGTTAGATACACTATGAAATATCATAGAATTTCATAGAATTTTGTAAGGGAATGTGGAACCCAAATCTACATGGTTCCTTTCATAGAATTTTTAAGGGAATGTGGAACCCAAATCTACATGGTTCCTTTCATAGAATTTTTAAGGGAATGTGGAACCCAAATCTACATGGTTCCTTTCATAGAATTTTTAAAGGAATGTGGAACCCAAATTTACATGGTTCCTTTAACACACTGAAGGGGATTACACTATCTGGCACACAAAGGGATAAGCAGGGCTTCTGCTCTCCTGTCCTTGACCACACTGTTGAGGGTAAGTCATTTCACACAGGTGGGTGCCACTACCCTGCATTCATACAAGCACAACACAACCCTTGGTATTCTGACCATACGCGGGGTCTTAAACAGAAGTCTCGTCAACTGGAACACAAGGCGCATTTCACTAAACTGCAGGTATTTTACGTGGTCTGGAAAGAGAGTCCTGGTGCCTATAAGCATTATCTCTCCAATGCAAGGTCTACTTACTTTTCAATGCTTATACAAGAAAATCTGAATAATCCCCAGTTTCTATTCAAAACAGTTGCTGATCTAACTAATAATCATGCAGAAACTAAATATCAAATTCCAGCTTCTTGTAGCAGTAAGACTGAAAAAAATAGTTGCATGCATTTGAATCCTCTCAGCTTGATTACTGTAATGTTTTATTGTTGGTTGCACCAACTCTGCCCTGAAAGTTCTCCAACTTGCGCAGAATGCAGCTGTTAGGATCCTTACTAGAACTAAGAAATGGAAACATGTCATTTCAGTGTTCAAATCTCTTCTCTGGCTGTCTGTGAAATTTAGAATTGACTATAAGATTTTGCTGTTAACCTATAAAGCTTTAGCCCCAGACTTTGTGAGTTACTTGTTCCTTACTATTTTCTAAGATTACTTCATTCACAAGATGCTGGTAATGTGAAAATTCCATGTATATATAAAATTACAATGGCTAGTAGAGCCTGCCCTTATAAAGTTCCTGTCTTTACACCAGGTCGGCCAGTGGAGGATGGGCCTCCCCTCTATATCTGGGTTCCTCGAAAGATTTCTTCCCATCAGGGAGTTTTTTTTTTTGCTACTGTCTGAGGGTTTTTCTCCCCACTGGGAGTCTTTTACCTGATGTGCTTGCTATTTGGAGGTTTAGGCCTGGTGTTCGCTCTGCATGCTCTATTTGCTCTGTTTCTTGGCTTGCTTCTCTGTAAACCATCTTTATGATAGTTCTTTGCAAAAAGCACTATACAAATAAAATTGAACTGAATTGAAATTACGATTGCATTTAAAATCATATGCACGTAATTATTCGGATTAGTATTTAGTGGACTTTATTTCCCAAAATTTACTAGCATTTATTAGAAAAACAAGCTTAACCATCATTTTCAAAAACTTGATGAGTTTTTAAAAAGTTCAGGATAGTGAATTATGTATTTTTATTGGAGGATAAGGATGCATATTCTTCCACATATCGGCTATAGGTAGGCATGACAATAATTTGACGAACATGCATTGAACTTTAATCTCTAACTTTAAAACTTTAATCACATATATTATCAATCTATTGGGCATTTTTCTGGGAGAGGGGTAAGGCTAAGTGTGACTTAAGATAAAATATTTCACTTACAGTTTGTGAGCAAGTCTACAGGTTAGATATCTCAATTTCTGCAAATGCATATTCATCAAATACCTAGCCCACCATTGTTGAGGTGTCTTGCTACACAATTTTTTTTTTTTTAATTGCCATTGCAGTATTATTTGGCACTGCTTAAAATTTATTCAGGTCTGATTAATTCAGGTTTTCGTATTTTTTTAGTACCCTATTTGGCATGTTCACAAAATCAGTCATGTCTTTGAAAGCCATGTAGAGATGCTCAGTATACCTCGTTTGAACTGTTGACAAAGTAAATAAACCCTGATATTGTAAAGGAAGTTTGCTCCAGAGCAAATGCTTCAAAGCCTGTGCTACATAAACAGCCATCTTTCATACTGGGTATCTGGGTAATTTCTCTTTTTAGTTTTCATTTTTGCACACTGGAACAAACTTGTTTTGCTTATCTGCTTTGTTTGCTTTTGACATTGCCAACTTCATAGTGTTGTTAGCCTTATCTGTACTAAACAATCCAGTTCAATAAAGATTCTGCTCTTTGAGAATATTTTGGCAACGTTTTTGCAGTTGTGGAGTGTTTGAGTCATTAGTTTAAACATACATTATACTCCCAACTAAAAGCAGACATTAAAGTTGCTAAATTTGTTTATATAGCACTGGCACAGGAAAGTGTTTCATGATTGTCCTGGTTCGATATGGTTGAGATTGTGTAGAGATTATTACCTCTGCCAAGGAGGTTAAGTAATGATGTCCATGACAGACATATCTGGAAGTAATGGCCAGATTGCCATGAAATTTGCTGTGTACATTCATGCTCCCAAAACATAGATTTTGGTGACCCCATGACCTTTTTCCTTTTCCCCACAATCAGGTCAAATTTTAATTTTTTTTTCATTTTCAAATGACCTAGTCACATGATCTGTTAATTATACAGACACAAAATTGTATGTGTAGATTCATGCTCCCAAGAAGAAACCTATTGATTGTTACCCCATGACCTTTCCTCTAGCGCTACCATCAGGCCAAACATATCATAAAATGATGAATGGATTGCCAGTGCACATTCATGGAAGGAGAGATTGCTGTACCTTCTTTCTAGTTATTATTATTATTATTATTATTATCACAGAATCAGTTATTTTAAATATCAAACATTGCACTGGTTTAAAAAAAAATCTTATTCATTTCATGATGGCTACCACTTTACATTTAGTGCTTGCCTTTCTTAAGAGTGCAAATTTCAATCCAATGGCAATTATATTTGTATATTTGACATTTGACTTGACATCAGTTGGATGAATAAAATCAATTGCAATTCTGCATCAATTATTTTTTTACAACGTGGTTGAGCACAGGACAAACGCAGAGCCAATGATACAAGTACATTTTGTGTGTAACGTCCTCACTGCCTTTCTCAACAATTAGAATTAAGGGGGGATTGCAGGAAGCAATTTAGGAAAATGTTTTCCAGTTTCCAGTGATGAAGAGAGCTTGTTTGTCTTGGAAGACTTGGATGAAAATGGTTAACAGAGGCGGGGGAGGAAACACATTTCTTCCAGAATGCGGCACATCATTTATTACACGCACTTATCTGGGAATCCTGTTATTTTTAGAGGGAAAAACATGATCCAGTGACCCGCGGGTACAGGAATCAGCCATTAGCGTCGCAAGCATGTCTCTAAATGGCACAGAGCTCTCCTGAGAGAAATGCATTCCTGCTCTGATCAAGACCAGCATGCAAAGAATAATATCAGGCCAGCGCCCTTGTTGAAGCAACGCATGTGTGGGAACTGTGTGAGTGTGGACAAATTTACCCAATGTAGCGAAGCGTGCTCTAAAATATTTCCTGTGGCTCAGCCTACGGTAGGTCATTGTGTCAGAACTGAGAGATAGTGTAACTATCAGCTTTGTCGCAAATGCCTCATATCTCCGGTTTACCACTATTAAACTGTTTATACACATCTCCGTGTGCAGGATTGCACAGGACACCACTGGAAAATACACTCATTTTTATTCATGTATTGCTCCTCCACAGCTTCATTGCTTTATGTCCTTTTGACTCCCGTTGTCTTCTCATTTTCTTGCTTCACGCTCGTTCTCTCTGTGATCTATGACTGTCCTCTTTGGCAGTACCTCAACCAGTCTGCGTGGGTGAGTCACTGTGGGAGACGTGACTGCTTACCCCTCCTGCCTTGCAGTAGAGGAGCCTCTCTGCTATCCGAGTGGTCCCTCTTTGTGCTGCAATTAAACTGCTGAATAAATTTGTCTCATCTCATAACGCACTGGCAAAGCTTTTCAAAGCTTTCAAACACTGTCCAGAAATGTATTGAACAAAGCTTGTTTCAAGTTGCAAACTTTGGTCATCCCTGTCTTTCCCTCTCTCTTTAATGTCTTTATCATAGCCTGCTGGGAGTAGTAAAAAGAAGCTCTGAAAATCAGACTTGGTTTGGGGCCTGCTCCAGACACTGCCTGTTCCCTCTCATGCCACCGCCATTGAACTCTAGATGAAACGGCCCGAGGAGATCAGACGACAGACTGATAGGGGTAATCACTCCAGATCCCTCCCACAGTTTCCGAGTGCGTCCCAAGGGCAGTGGTGTCTGAGCCCTGCAGTGGACCCGAATGGAGTGGCCGCTACTCGGAGTGCTGCCGTAAACCAAGCTGCGTGAATCCATGATCCACATAGAATGACAGAGAGATTGCACTGCATGGAACATATACGGGAAAAATCAATGATCTACTTTAGCTGTCCCTGGACTATGAGCTATCCATGTGTTTTTGTATATTTAGAGTGGACAGTAGTGCTCCAGTCTAAGTGGGTTTGCCTGGAATGTTGGTGAGAAAGAGAAGCTGCCAATTGCTGTATGTGTAATAAAAATAAAACAAATGAGGGGGAAAGTATTTTTCCCTAACGCTGCCAGAAAATAACAAATAAAGAACTCATAAAACAACAAATAAACAAGCGAATAAAATAAATAAATAATGGTGGGATGGTTTCTTGTTTTGTGTATAAACATCTATGGCAGGCCTTTGATTTTAATAAATACATGACGTAGAAACAGTTTTCACCACCAATTTTTTCCTCAGTCGTGAGTCACATTTATAATACTACATGATGAACCAAAGAGTTGATGCTGGAAAGGGTTGCCATTTCCCCACTCTTCAGTTTGATGCGTCTTGCCTGATGATGGCAGGGTGCAGAAACAAAAATAAAAATAATAGAAAATCTGACAAAAATGTATATATATATCGATATCTTTTATGAGCTAGAATATTAGTAATACTACTTTTACATTAGTTTGGAGGAAGGGCCGAGGCAAGCTTTAATAGCCATCATACCTTCTTGAAATCGATGTTAGCTGACTCAGTTTTACAAACAATGAAAAATGGTGAAGTGTTCCAGTAGAAACATCAATTCCAGTTCTGAAATTAGAAGCTTCTAACAGTTGTTCTATGGACACAACAGGCGCCCATATCAATTAATGGAACCATTAAAAACATTTAAAACAAATTCTATTTCAAATATTTGCCAATTTAAGGCGTACATTAGACAAATACTATTTGATATTCAATATCTGATAGACATTGGCTAATTATACAAATATAAATATATACAGTGCAGAATGTCAGATTTAATTTCAGGGCATGTACATCCATATCAGGCAGATGAACTCTGTAGGAATTACAGCCGTTTTTATACGTGGCCCTCCCCTTTTTTGGGGATCAAAAGTAAATTAACGTAAATGTAAATAAAGTAGTCACATTTAGTACTTGGCTGTAAATAATTTGCATTCAATGACTGCCTGACGTCTGTGACCCATAGACATCACCGGACACTGGATATCTTCCATGGTGATGCCAGATCTTTATTTCCCATTTCTTTCTGAGGCATTTAGCCTTCAGTCTGGTCTTCAGAAAGTGAAATGCATGATCATTTGTATTTAGGATGGACGATTGACTTGACCAAAAGTATTCCACTTTTTGCCCTGAAAAACTCCTTTGTTGCTTTAGCAGTATGTTTGGGGTCATTTCCCTGCTCTAAAGTGTAGCACTGTTCAATGAGTTTGGTGGTATTTGGTTGGATCTGCGCATATAAGTTGTGTCTGTATACTTCGGAATTCATCCTGCTCACCAGCCTTATCATCAATGAAAACAATTGAGCCAATACCAGTGACAGCCATACATGCCCAAACTGTAATACCCCGACCACCATTTTCACAGATGAGTAGTGGGGTCAGGGGTGCTTTGGATGACGAGCAGTTCCTTTATTTCTTCATTTTCCATCATTTTAGTGCAGGTTACAGGTTACTTTGGTACAGATTTGCACTTACCAACAATATATCAAACATTTCATTTTGGCTATGTCTCTGATTTATTCAAAATTTTCAGCCTCACGGTGGCCTGTTTTGCTGACACTGACTTCCACACTCTAGACCTTGTAGCTTTTTGTGCATGAAATAATGATGCAAAGACATACTGCTGGCCAAGAAACAGCTGAGCAGCAAATAGCTTTTGCTTCCATAAAATGGGGGACTATGTATGTACTGGGATAGCAAATATTCATTACTAAGTCATTATCTCTTTAATCTGGTTACCTTCTCCACATGAATATTCTCAGGAATATTCTGTTCTAAATTATTTCACTGAATTGACAGATGAAAGTCAATTATGCCCACAGGTCTCTCAAACATCCTTGAAACTACATTTTTTTTTTGCCGTTGTTGGGAACAGTTAATTACTTGAGGAGGGAGGAGCTCAGCTTTTTGTCTCCTGTCACATTTTTTGAGCTGATGCCAGTCATTCTTTTTTCTCCTAGTGAAATGAATTCAAACCTGCTTTTGTCCCTGCTCTCCCACTGCTGGTTTCTGAAAATGATGCAGACAGGGAGCATGGCATTGTTTCTGGTAAAAAAAAAAAAAAAGAATTACATTCATCTTTACATTTAGGTTGCAAGAACAAAAAATCAATTCAATTCAATTCAATTCAGTTTCAATTTTTATTTGTTTTGTGCTTTTCACAGAGACCTTAACACAAAAAATGATTCATAGAAATACAGGACAGAAAAAAAATTGGGCAAGACAGCCTGAATGCTCCAGAATCCAGCAAGTGAGGAAAAATAGGGAAAAAAATTGAAACGGTGGTGAGAAAAACTCCCCTGAGGGAAAAAATCTCAGGAGGGACCCAGATATAGGAGAGGTCCCATGCTGGCCAGTGGTGTGTCAAAAGTTAAATATAAATGATAATATATTGACGGTCCAAATAAAGAAGTGTATTTTAAAATACATTCATAAGAGCTAATCAATACTTCTAGACCTCCAGGTTGCTCATGGGCTTGAACCAGGAGAGGGTCAGGGCTCTTTGCATGGCATGTTTAACACGACACATTTAGAGGCCTAAGTGTAATATGGAAAGCTTCAGGGTGCTGTGCTTTGGCAGCATATGTGAATGATGAAAATAAATGTGACTGATCCTGAACTGACAGTATCCAAACAAAGCCCAGAACAGCTAACATGCAAAAACAGAGGGACTGTGCCATAATTAATTCATCCTTCCCACACATCTTTACATACTGAAATGAGGATAGGTGCCTTCACTGAAAATGTGAGTGAACTGAAGGTCCTCAGTTTTTTTATAAACTCTCATATAGGCTCTTGTACGTAACACACAGGCACACGCGCACGCACACACTGTTTCAGTCAGGGAAATAACTAAGCGCCTTCAATATAAGTTGGAAGGCAGCCGTGGTCTTGATAATAACTTAATTTGTGCATGAGTCCCTCTCCAGGGCGTCCCAGACAGGGACAGGAGGAAATGCACTGATTCTCATGCAGCAGCAGCAGCTGCAGCAACAGCAGATGCTGACTGACGGCTGGGGACTTTGTGTTCTCCGGGCTCTCTAATGGCGTACATTCACTCCACCGTTACTTGGGTTAGGAATTATCTTCACAGGGAAATAAATTCTGATTTATGTCGTTTATTTCTACAGGAATGCCATGCATGCAAGCAGACAGGCCCTGATGAGAAATAGGCATTGAGGCAGTACCAAGAGGGAAAAGAGGGCTTGAGATGATTGATAGATCTGCCTAATGTCTCAGGGCTTGACTTCTCTGGTTTTCTTTTAATTTTACTCCGCAATTGTAGCAAGCAGTATTTGTCACCAGGGCCATATCTGAAATGCTGTTAATTGCTGATCACTTTAGAAGAATGACTGCATTATTCCTCACATTCCAGCACCTGCCTCACATCAGAATGAAACCCGTTCACAAGGTCGTCCTTCTGTTTAATGTATCAAAAGGCCCCGGTGGGAAGCAGAGCGAGAGAGAGCCCAGCCAATGGCAAACAACCTGGAGAGGCTGAATAGACCACTTCCAGTGTTTTCAGTGTTAGTCAGTTTCTCTAGATAGGGCAGAGTAAAACCAGTACAAGTGACTGTCTAATGACTGTGAAGTGTGTTCATTGATCGGTCTGAGAAGGGAATCTGAAGTGCAAGCTCTTGTGTGGTCACAGAATGGAGAAATGAGCGCTTTCCCAGAACAGACAGTCCTTACCCGGCTTAGAACAGATGCCAGGTCTGTGTGTCTTCCTGGGTAGGTTCATCATCACTCATCCAATCCGGTCTGTTCAAGATCTTCCTTTGCACTTGACTAATCCCTGGGTCTTTCCCAAAGTTTCTTACGTCCCTGGATTTCATCTGCACTTGACCTCGTGGGTGATTTGCGGGCGCAATTCAAGAGACTTTTATCTGGACGGTTTGATGAGCATCAGCAGAGGTGTTTGGCCCTTTTTTACTGCTGTCCTCTCTGCTGAGAGTGGAGAGAGAAGTGCTCAGAGCGGACCATCTAGGGCTCACACTGAGTTATCATACTGCGTAACTCACTCGGTACAGTTTTATGGTGAAAACATTACGCCGGAGTTTCAATTAAAGTATGCTTTGATTTCCTGTGGGGGGTAAATCAGTCACATGTGGATGGCCGAGCGTGTGGATGTTGAACAGGTGGACCAGACCTGAGCCTGTGATGTATTACCGTTCAGTTTGGCATTTTAACAGGTAAATATAAGTAATGCACCCATGGGGTTTTATTTATGGTTGAACAAAAGAGGCAGTTTTTAGAATGTTTATTGCGCCCTAACTTAGGGAGTTGAAAAAGCAGAATGTTGTTTGATTGTGCATTTTTTTTGTACTGTATTTCAAGCCAGCCTCATAAATAAATCCTCTTTTGAAGTGTATAAAAGGCAAAGATGGTATGAGCTGAAATGGATGGATGCGTCCAGTTCTGTGTGTATGCTGTACGGTTAAGATAGCTACTTTAATACCATCTCAGTGGACTGGAGGGCAAGTTGCTGTGCTTATACTGTCCTGACACCTGGAAAATAGTAAATGTTTTTCTCTTGTCTCCGCAAAGTAACAATGAAAGCACAGAGCATCACTGACAGAGAGAATAAGGAGATTATCATTTACTTGGCTTATTCAGGGAGACTTACTCTATGAGGCTTATAAGACTTATATGGAATAGCAGAGGAGCAGCAAAAACAGAGGAAACAACCACTCCAACGGATAAAATATGGCTACATTTCAGTTAACCGGCATGGAATTGAAACACAACAGATAAATATTTTGCTTTGCTATTACCCTATGGATGGACAGACTTAGAATTCGGTCCAAATCAATGATCCAAAAAAGTATCATCTGTGTCACATAACCATAAAGATACTTGAACAAGTTATGCCGAAAGCTACATCTCAGAATTCATTGCTTGGGAGATACTTTATATAAAAGAAGACATTTAAAAATGTCAGATGAAACTATGTGGTAAATCGGGGCATGAAACCTGCTGAATTCATTAAGTAAACTGCTGAAGGAAAATATGCATGAAAATCAGAAATAATAATCCAGACAGGACAATTTATATGCTTTTTTCACACTCACCCTTTCCCCTTCTATATCGACACAACCTACACATATTTGGCCCATAAAGCTACAGTATTTCTCCCTTTTGATTGCAGTGAGTTTTCCCTTTGGATGACGGTAAGTAATGCATATTTTAACGGATTTCACCATGAGTCATCCATGATACAACTCAAGCCGTACTTCTGCTGTACTGAGTAGAGGAAAATACACTCAGGACCTGTGAAAGCATTTCAGCTCAAAGGTAATTTGTGATGCATAAATCTGCATTTAATCCCACAGGGCTCCTGTATTCACAAGAAAACAATTTGTTTCACCTTAATAAATCCATTTTGAGGTATCCACTATCTTTGTGTTATGCATATGTTAGTCAGTTTTAGAAATTCATTTATTTATAAGAACATATGAGATACCGTTTGGAAGATGTAGTTTGGTTTTCTTTTGTCATATACATCCAGGGGTGTCGTAGTGGGGGGAAAAGTGAGACTGACTAGCCAGGGCCCGAATGGGGGGAGGGCCCTCGAAAAGCCTGGAATGATGCGTGAGAGACATGGATCAAGAGAGGAAGGGGGCCCACAGAGACTGCTTATGTATAGGGCCCAGAATTTCGTGCTACACCCCTGTATACATCATTTTATATCTGTACGTGAAATAGAAACATTGTTCTCTGACTCATTTGGGGAATCGGTGGCTTTGACGTTCTGAGTGAGCTTGCTGAAGGGATGGGTAAGTGAGTTGTGACATCAGTGACACAGACACTGTAACACATTTACAATGTTTTGATTAAATGTGCTGCAGTGGGAGCTGTGTCACATGCTTTGAAGGAAAGATCAAATCAAGACCACAGCCAACCCAAACAAAGAGAGAAAACATATTTTAGATGTTGGCTTTGGTACTCATTAGCAGCCCCCTTCTGACTTTCCTAAAATTAGTCCATCAATCAAATGGAGCAGTCATCAAAATATCTGAATCATCAATTGGAGTGACAACAGCATGGTAAAGCACTAAAGATGCACACACACACACACACACAGTCATGTCATTCCTGACCTGGGTCAAATACGTAATACTATTCTACACATTACTGAACTTGTCTGGTGTAATTGGAACCAATGAAATATGCTCAAAAAGTGCAAATCCCGCCTTCTGGTCATATTGGCAGGCTCGATTACACCAGGCAAGATCAATAGGGCACAAAAAAGTATTTGAATCCAAAACAATTATGCATTTGACCCAGGTCTGTTCCCAATCAGGGCTTGACATTAACTTTTTCATTCACTCAGCATTTTCACCATCCAAATAAACAAATAAATAAAGTTAGCATGGTGTTGCAGTGGGTAGCACTGTCACCTCACAGCAAGAAAGTCCCTAGGTATGAGTATGTGAGTGAATGGTGAGTGAATGGTGTGTACACTGAGGATAAGTGGGTATAGATAATGGATGGATGGATAAATAATATAGAAATATATTGGAGAATGTAACTGCATGCACTTTTTTGGACATAACCTTTTTTTGGACATAACATTTTATTTGATCAGAAACTGTTATCGAGTTAACAATTTTTCATGAATATTCTCCATGTGTCAGTGCGGAGAACAAAAAGTAGCTACATGTATCCATAATTTTTAATAATGGTGATGCGATACAAATAAAAACTATTTTATTACTCAGCTATAGCCTAATTGAGGAGAACTGATATGCTGATATGATATGATATGCTTATATTAATTTAATAAGTTAAATTTTGAAGCTCTTTCATTTATTTTTTACTTCAGTTTTAAATTTCAATTGCAAAATACCTATTGATGGTGAGAGAATAACTGCACCTGTGTAGGCTCATGCATTGTATGCCACAGGGTTAATCCAAACACTGCAACAAGCCGACTTTCTTTTTTTTTTTTTGAAGCGCTAAATAAACTAAATCAAATCTAAATCATGGACATCTATCTGTCAATGTTTATGCTCCTTTACCAAGCTATCGTTGTTTTCTATGTTTGGTCCGGCAATCGTTGTCAACTTTGTGTTTTCCGATCACAACCGCAGAATCTGAATCTGTGCACTCCACTAGAGTGTCACTAAATGAAAAGTTTAAAGCCACAATGAGAATGCACAATTTGCGGCAACATGTTTGACAGTGGTTTTCCTCCTTATCGCTTATATTCCCAGCTTGACTACGGCGGCAAGACACGAGAGAGCAAACTGAATGGGCCAACGGGATGAGAACACAGTGTGCACCCAGTGCTCATGGGAGTTGTAGTATCATGTAGTATCAACTCAAATGGACTTAATTCAGATGCCTTTTGTAAACTAAATGATGTCAACCGGCTGATAAGAGTGACGGAGTTCCATGCCACTGCCAAATTCTACCTGCATTTGGCGGGGGGCGGGTGTCAATGTCAAGCCCTGTTCCCAATGTTTTGAGGCCAATGTATTTTGTTTTTAGCAAACATCCCCTGTAGTGTAGGTTTCAGCATAGTGAGAAATATGGCTCTTGACATGTCCCCTGCAGGGGGCAAAAATGAATTGTCGGGTCTCAGGAGGTTAAACACAAGCTTTCTGTTTCCTGAGTTTTGCCATACCTGTAAAATTTCAGGAATGCAGGATTATGTATATATATATATATATATATATAATTATTTTATTTTTTTAAATAAAAAATGTTACCCGTTCTGCAGCAAATCACATGGAATATAAAGATCACTCACCTTGAAAATGATTAATTTATTCAGTTTCGCCTAGTACAATAGTACAATTCTACTTTTTTCTACTCTGCAGGCTGTGCTGACAGGTTTGTAGCTCACAAAGGGAATTTGTTTTCACTCTGATTTGCAGTAGCAAATGTAAGAGAAAAACCCAGCATTATTTTCAAAGAAAACTCCACACAGGTTAGGAAGGCTGGCAAAGCAAACACACACATTCTTATTCTCTCAGCCTGGAATGAGCAGGACACAGGTGTCATTGGCATAGAACCATAGAACACCTTACAGTGTCAGTAGCAGCCATGTCATGTGTGCGTGAAGAAAAGAATGAAATGTTTTATTTAATGCTGAATCCTCACACAAGCCAGTAATCTTAATTTAATTGTACTTATAGTTGCTGACAAGTGGGTGACTGTGAAATGATGCTAATTCAATTTGTACTCCAGAGCTGCATTAGCAATGACATGGAAACTTTATGCGTCCAATGAAGAGAAAGCTAAATATGACTGCCGTAGGAATTTTCAGCAGTAGACACAGAGACATCTTTTTAGTTGACAGGAAAAGAAGAAACCCCCCAAAACCATTAATACTGGCATATACATGTTCTATGTTTTATATCTCATTGAGACATTACCGGGATTTCACTCGTGTCAATAAAACATGACAGAGAGTTTTTCCTGTTTTTCAATGCTTATGCTTATGTTGCCATGGAAACTCTGAACAAAGTCCATCGTGTACCCTCTGGAATGAGAATCAGAGGTTTCATTCAAACTTCAGAAATCCAGAGTGTGTAAATGTACCCTTCTTCTGCCAGAGAAACTTCAGACATTATATATTAATATACAAAGCCAAACCATATCTTAGTTCAAACAATTTGTCTGATTAAACAGCGTTGTGTCCTTCCCCCCTGGTTAAATCATCTCTCCCTTGGTGCAGATGATGAGTGGTGAGTTCAGTGCTCTGTTTCTCTCCAGCTGTGCTCCACCATGTCTAATGAGAACAATATGGCATCCAAACATGAAATTATGACAGTGAACTTGACAGTGAGCTTATTAGCTCCATTGATATAGATGTGCAAAAAAAGAGCAACACAGGCAATTAACTACACTGTGTTCTCAAAAAAGAGAGAGGAGGTGGCTGAATATGGAGCTTTAATGACTGTGGAAGAGTTCCTAGAGCTGGTCAGTGTCTGTAATAATAATACCATGATACTATCACATGAAAACTCATGCTATACATTGCTATTGCCCCCACCCCTACCAAACACTCCCGCCTCCCCCCCAGTGGTGCCAGAAAGTAGAAAATTCTGGATAGTAGAACGCACCCCAAACATAACATAACAGTATTTTTGTTGTTTAAAGCCAATTTATTATAAAGATGTTATTTTATTATTATATTTCTCTAGGGCCCTACCTGCTGGCCAAACAACAGCACCTACTAATTTCAAAGAAATTTAGAAAAAGGAAAAAGACATTTTTTAATTGTCTTCACAAGTCTACAACAAAATATTACAACATACATTTGGCCATTATTTTTTCCTGTTGGGATGAAGCATTGAGTTTTGATAAGCCAACAATGTTCTAAATAAAAAAGCACGTCTGAACACTGCAACACTGTCTCCTTCATTCATTCATTTTGATGTATAGCCTGTTCACTAAATTTCCTTTGTACTTTTTTTTTGGTGAACCTGGTTTATGATGTACTATTTTAGCTATTTATAGTTTATTACTCCTCAGCCTCCTAATATTCTTCTCTCTCTGGATCTCTACCATAGTGTAGTCATGCAACGATGCCTATGATGTATGCTTATTATCAGCAGGCTATAAATGGTCTATTATACTTACATTATGTTTGAAACCTATGGGGCCTGTTGTACATTGTCTCACCTACTGTGAGAGGCTTTTTTGGCAGTGGTCATTAACCTAATTAGTCAATGGCCATTAACCTAATTAGTCACATTCTTGAAGAGGTTCAACAAGAATAAAAGATCTTTTACATTATTTATGTCATAGGCCATGTTGCAATGGTCCCAAAACACATATATAATGAGGGATAAATGAGCAAGAAAGACAAATGAAGGCCATCTTGTCTCTTTTTACAGTAGGCTTTGATGTCCCTGTTGCAGTTTTGCCATTCCCAACTAGCCTGCTTAAGGCTACGTTTGTTTAATTAATTTACAGTGTGTTTAATTGTTTCAGTTATTGCAAAGGAATGCATTTTGGGCTCTTCATTGTACATTCCCCTATGCGAGACTATGCTGTTTTAAGGCGTAGCACCAGGGCCGGCTTTAGGCATGGGCGACATGGGCTTTGGTAGGGCACAAACTGGGAGGGAGAACATTTTTTTTCTTCCTATTCAATCATTGCACCCCGCAGCCCGGGTCGCCCCCTCCTCTCTCCTAATCACACACAACAATACACACAGCGCACACAGTCACCGTCAATCATCCCCATTTCAGAGGGAGTGCCAAGTGTACATGATCGCATCGTTGACGTCACGTCATCCCCGTCCTCTTCAGATTAGATGAGATAGCTAGCTAAGCCCACCTGTTAAATGACTGAATTTTAACGTTATATCATAAAAAACAACAATGAAAAGAACAAAGTTGTCAGGGGCAGAGGGGAGAAAACGGAGAAAGGAAGAGGAGGAGAAAAAAGCCAAATATAAAGTTGAATTTGAACAGCTGCTAAGTTTTGATGGATACAGACTTTTTGTTTGTCATCAAAAGGAAGCTAACATTATATCAGCTATCAAGCTAGTGATTTTTATGCTAAATTGTCCTTGGCATTTTGTGTACACTATGTATAGGCTAAGGAATAAATCACTACAGGCTGTCGGCTTTGCCTCGACTGCATAACCACCCCCAAAGTACATTATTTTCCAATAAACGGACAGCCCAGAGGGGTTTATTCCACTTATACAACGGGTTACCAACAATGATTATATGGTTACTTTTATATTTATTGATTTTTATCGATTTAAGAAGCTGAAAGTGAAATATTCTTCTGCGGGCATTTGGGCATATTAATTTACCGTTGTCAAGCAAAACTCTGGTTGGTAGTTCTATTTGGACCGTTGTTATGCAAAAACTCTGGTTGGTAGTTCTATTTGCACCGTTAAGAAAAAACCTCTGGTCGTTAATTCCATGAAAACAATGATTCTATCAAGAAAAAATAGTTCCTCTCGTTTTATACCATAGGCCATAATTAGTACCAATTTTGGAAACCATAAGTCAATCAAATTCATCTCCCTAGCACTGTCTTGCTTTTTAAATGGTGTGGTCGCGCAGTGTAGACATAACGTCTTTCTAAGACCCTCTGAAACGGGTTTTGAATGCCAGGTAGCTTTATGATAGGTTCGCCATCACTTGTAACCTAGCCAATATTAAAATTCTTGGTTTTAGGTCAGAATGGTCTCACGGCATGCTTGTTATCCCGGCTAGCTAGCTAGCTATTGATTTGTATTCAAAACAGCGGTTAACATAAACGCAATCGTTCACAAACATAAGGATGAAAATGCGCCCCTTAGCCATGAGTTAAATGCGAAACGCCTATTCTACTGTCCAAATAAGGGATGATTCCGTATTTTGGGGGATGGTTGGCAACCGTAAATAAAGCTAGCAACAGTAACTAGAAATGTGATTCAACGTTGCGATCAATTGTGAAATTGTATATTGAAAAGGGGAGGGGATGTAACAACACTTCAAAAGCAAAAGACTAAACTGCTTTAGAATGCTGGATTTTGTAGCGCATTGATTTTACAACCTGTATGATTTCTCTTGTAATTTGTGTTTTGGTTGGATTTAAGGGGGGGGGGTGAGAGGGCGCCTCACACAACTTCGCCCAGGGCAGCAAATAGGCCAGAGCCGGCCCTGTGTAGCACTCACAGGTGGAAGCAAACTTAACTTATGTAGATATCATCTGTATATTATTTACAGTGTCATTTGTACTACCAGGTAAATCTATCTACCACCCCCTCCCAGTCTCAACAAGTGGCCCCTGGGCTGAGCTGTTTGCGTATCCCTGCTCTACAGGTTTCTCTCCCTTTGCAACTGTGTTTGGGAGGCAACCCTGCGGACTGCTGGCTAAGGAGGACTGGGAAAAGCAGCCTCAGAATCCTCATTGTAGCCTGGTGGAACATGTGGAAGACATGAAGGAGAAAATTAATGCCATCTGAAATCTGGTAATGGAGCATATAACCACCCAGGAGCCTCAATGCACAGTGTACACCCAGTCTGCCCCACCCTGTGAGTTCAAGCCCGGAGATATAGTCCCTGCGTTGATGCCCACAACTGGCTACAGATTTGCACGGAAAGGACGTTATGAGGTACTTGAGACTTGAGACACAGTGATATCACCTATCCAATGAGACAACCAGGGAGATGTAAATGCATCCAGATGTACCGTTGAACCTCTTATAGAAATAGTATGCCAGAAAAGTGATGTGTTGTGTCTCCTTGGGTATTGGGACTGGACCTCCATGAGCTGGTTGACAAAAAAGTCTTCTTGGAATATCCAGGCTATACCCATGTTATGGACCATCACATTGACACAGAACCTAGGAAGAGTGTGCAGCTCCGGCTATATTGAGTACCTGAGTCAAGACGGGTTGCCATAAAAATAA
Source organism: Anguilla anguilla (assembly GCF_013347855.1). Taxonomy (NCBI): domain Eukaryota; kingdom Metazoa; phylum Chordata; class Actinopteri; order Anguilliformes; family Anguillidae; genus Anguilla; species Anguilla anguilla. Next base: position 57,462,153 of record NC_049202.1, on the reverse strand, counting down.
AGATGTTCAAGATGGGAAGTCATACAGTGGTTAAGTCCCATTGTATTAGTCCCAAAGCCTGATGGGAGTATCTGCATTTAAACTAACTTTCAAAAACTTCATTAAATTTAATTTTTTTTTAAGCCAATGCTATAGTTAGGGCCAATTAACTAATACTTGGTGAAAACTTGGAGAAACTTAGTGATGCCTGGTTTATCAGGACTCCACACCTGACAAAGGGTTACTGAAAAAGTGGTAGTATAGACTAGCTACAATGCTGCCGAAAAAAGGCCGCTGCTGCCGACGGGGACTACAAGCCTGGCTAGTTTCGGTTTTTTCAGAAAGAAACAAAAAACAGCTTTTTGACAACTGGGATTCACCTGCTAGCACGACACCTAGCACTAGCGTTGCTGCTACTGACTCCGCTGGGCTATTATTTATTTATTTATCTCCGCCCCTAACGTTAGTTAGTTTAGAGACCCCCACAAAGCTCAGATAATAACTCAAACCCTGATCTCTACTATTGCTTGCAGGCAGCTGTGCAGCTGGTTATGTATGGTAGAGCTACGGTTTACTCTCGGAGTAATTACTGTGCAAATTGCTTTCCAGGATTAAATGTTTATTTTTGATACTGGGATGTGCACTTAATGGTTTAAGTTAAGCCAAATAATGTATTTATTGTAAATTAATGCACTGCATAGAAAACTTTGGATGTAAATGGAAACTTACTGAATCATTTTTTAAAATTATTTTTTAATGAAGTGCTGTTTGAAAATTATTTTAATTGTGAAAATGTAAAGTTGAAAAAATGAGAATAGAATATTGATTTTTCTGATTGGATATATTCACTTTAAAACTGACCCTCCAAAAACAGAGGCAGTGATGTATGCATATATTATACATTCCTTGTTACTATAGATAATAACAATACAAGTACTATCTCATATATCCAGTTGTATATTACCAGCTATTTAATATGTCCACTTTGAGCATAGCAATCATCTGACCATGATGTCTTCTGACCACTATGACAATATACAATCCGAAGGAACTGCATTGCGGAAAATACAGAACTACAGCAGGAGTCTCCAATTTAAATAATGAGAGCTGCTGACTGACTAGGTCATTATTTTTTATTTTTAGGCACGATATTTTGAAAATGATTTTTACTCTAATTTAAGGTAATCTGAAGAAGGAAATGGCACTGCTGGAGATGATTAAAATCTGTTCATTTGGCAGAACACTTCAGTTATTCACATATTCACTGGAACTTCCCTCTCGACGGTGGAATTGTACTGTTTTTATTGTTCAGTTTCACTGAGTTGTCTTTATGTGGTAGGAAAGAACATCTTTGTTGAGTGTTGGTTTTGGTAATGGTAATTAATTAAATGCTACATTTTGCTTGTCTAATAATTATTGTTTGCTGGTACTTGTATTGTTACCACACCATAAAATGTCCAGTGTTAATTCAACCCTAACAGGGTACATATGAGTCCAATGGGGATCATATGTACTTTGTAAATGTGAAATATCATTTATGTTCAGTTTTAAAGATGACAGATTTTATTTCCATAATATTAATATTTTATCACCTGTATTCTTGTGGTCATTGACATTATATATTAATATATAAAGCTGGTATCAGAGCTGATTTTTCTGAAAAGCTATTCAGTACTGTATAGTTTAAAGTCAAAAAGTCTTTTATTTTTAAAAGGATCGCTAATGAATTAATACTTAAATTTTTCCCAGACATTTTAAATACCCATAACTGAAGGTCTAGTGTAATTGAATTACTTTTAATATTGCATAAATCATAACTCTTTTCTAGCTTTATTGCTCTATACTCATCCATCTTGATAACAAAGTTTGGTTGTACATATTTTGTCAGGGTCTGATTCTCTACAAGTGTAATGATGTTTGAGGAGAAAAACTATTCATGATTAATATCTCATGTCATGCCATTTCCATTTTTATTTCAGCTTTTGAAGAGATTTACATTTACTGGAAAAGACAAACATTTGATGTTTTGTTTGTTACATGAATACTTTCTTCGAGAAAGATTTTACATCAAAACTGTGATCAATTAGATTTGGTTAGACAGGTCTTTTCTTTCTACAAGGTGCATGTACACTCATGTCAGATAAAATCTACATATGTACCGACAGCATGTACCCAGTACATGATTCACTTTAGAGCCCATGGCAGAAAATATCTGGATCACAAGCATTGAGGATAATTTCTATACCAATAGCAGTCGCTTTTTGAACTATTGGTGGGTCTGTGCTCACAAGAGGATGCTTAAAGAAGGGTATAGAGTACTACAGTTGTTTAGTTGACTTGGGCACATTTCCAAAATGCTTTATAACTCCATTGTAACATCCTCTTTAAAAACTGCTCACATTTCCCAAGATGGCTACGTGGCTTGTTACTCCAGATTATAACTCTTCGAGTGATCTGGAGTAGTCATTAGTTTATGAAGGACTGTCAAATTCAACATTAACCTGGGAACGCATACATACAGAAACACTCACACAGAAACACACATGGACATTCACATGCCATCTGTATGAGAGAAAAATCAGAATTGTGTTAATACTGTATGAGGTTAGATGGTACAGACGTTAAGGTTTGTAGTTTAGTCTGTGGTCACTGTAGTTATTTCCATCAGAAACCTTGAAAAATGCCTAATTCTCTGTGTTGTATAGGTATGGGTTGTTCCCTACTTAAGCTTAATTTTGTGGATACCTGCCATCCAAGTCAGGTATTATCCATCTACACAGATCTGTTTTTGACTCTTTCCCTTATGAAAATGGAGACAGTGTGATAACACCCAGTATGTTATATCTATAAATTAAAATGGCTTCAGTTTTTACCTGTATGAAGTTAAGATTACAGGGTAAGAGGTTTTGCTGTAGCAGTTTCCATTACCTGGCACACAAGGAAATCCTCTCAGTTTTGCCAATCAGAATATTTAATGCAAGTGTAAGAACAGTTTGGCTTCAAGATGTCCTTAAATAATATAATGGAAACTGAGTATTTACACCAATAGTTTGCAAAATGAAATAAACATCACAACACCTTTGGGATTTACAGCAAGGCATAGATACAACCGACAGCATTGACAGAACGTATATGAATTAGTTGTGGGCACAGCACAAAGAAAGCAGTGAAAAAGCATTTCCCAAGAGAGTTTGCTGATTCACATCTCTTCCCAGTTCTTATACTAACTGAAGGGATTATTCCTCTGAAAAAGATGCATGTGTTCTCATAAGAAATAAATTAATGTCATACTACAGAGAAGAAAGGCTGTTTTATTCATCCAGGACTGTAAGACCAGACTGCAGTGCAGACGCCAGCCCTGCTTGTGTCCAAGTACACAGCTCCCTGTGGAAAATAAATTTGGAGTCTGAATGTGAGGAATCTGTGGTTTTGAAGTGCGCCCTTCAGGATGATTTACAGGCAACATCCATCCACTGTGGCTCCCGGGTCAGCATGAAGAGCCCTGCGAGGAGCAGTCTGTACCAAGCGTAAAAGTGGCCCCATTACTCCACTATGGAATGATCCTGTGTTCCGCCACCATTGTCTTTTTCTGCTTTCATAGGCTGAAACTACTTGTGTTCAGAAGAGATGTGATAAATCAAGCCAGACATGCTAATTGACAGGACATTTGTGTAGAGCAATAGCAGTAACAGTAGCAGCAACAATAACAGCAACACCAATGACAATATTTTTATTTTTTTTTAAACTGTCTTTGGCAGGTTCCCTTACCTGAATTGCCACTCAACCTGCTGGCTATACAAATCTGCGGTTTTATTTACATGTTAAATGCAAAGTATGTTAAAGGGAAGCTGAGAAATATAATGTTATGAAGCACCGCCAGAACAGTATTTAATTCATTGTGATCATAAGGAGTTCAAAGGACAAGTCACATTTTGCGCCAGTTTCCATGGATATTTTAGGTATGGAATTGCGACAGGGAATTCCTCTGTGGATTTCTTATGTAAAACAACATTACTGAAAGCCCAAGTGGATCCCTTTCCATTGCGTTATATGAAAATACTCCTTCCTCTGAAGAAAACAGTCACTTTATTTATCACAGGCAGGAAAATTGGCGGGTTAATGGTAGTGCAGAAATATTAAATGGTGACATGGGCTGTTTTAGTGATTATTATTAGTTAACACCTGCTTGCCTACTCATTTGAAGCGGTTTTGTGAATAACAATGAATCTTATTCAGCTTTGAAGTTTGTTTCTTGCCTGAGTAAAATGGTGACATATTAGTAGTAGTAGTTCTAGTAAGGGATTGTATTGTGCTGTGATAGTTAACATATCCTTTTCCTATGATTGTCCAGAGCTTACACTACATTTCCTTGATTGATGATTTATGCACTACAAATATTAATTACATTTTCATTTAGCATAATGCCCTACAATAAATTACACGTAACCAAATTTTCATGTACAAATTAGACCTAGTCTGAACTTCTCTAATTAAAATGTATTTAAATGTACAATTTTAATTGATCATATGGCTATTCAACCATTGCGTTCCATTTATATTCCAGTGTGACTAAAAACTTTTTTAAAACCTCAAGGAGCTGAAAAGGGAAATAAATATCTGTGCTACCATAGAAACCGCTGAAGAGCTATTGTTAAAGTGAAAGGCATGCCATCTAGAAATGAGAAGGAATGTTACCTAAAGAGGTAGGGGATGGATTAAGGCTGACATTTCCATGACCATTCTTTACTGATTGCCAGAAGAAGCCAGGGAGAAATGAATGTGGCCGGACAGGAAAACAGGACCATGAGGCCTACAGAACCCCTGGAAAACAGAACAGTGCAGCCTTTCACTCTTTGGCTGATTTTTTGGTGGATGCCAGGATTTGATCCATGTCCGACCGCCTAGATGGAGTCCTTGAGGTCCAATGCTGCCTGTTTTGGTCATAGATACAAATCTTATCGGATGGCTGAGTGAGCATTTGGCGATGTGGAAATCCCCCCTCTCACTGCCCGTGCTGCCTCTTCCTCTCCTCGCTGTCAGACGTGTCTTGTTGTTCTGCCCTCCTCACAGTCATCCCACCCTGCACTCGTCCAGGCCTGTCAACACAATAAAAAAGCTGCTATTAATACTCTATGGGCACTGTGTGGGACGGTTGCACAAGCTGCACAGAGTTGAAGTGGTGAGTTCATGCCACGCCACACCTCTGCGCGTTCGTCTGCACTCGCTGACACAGTCTGGTCTCAGAAAATACATAGAGGCAGGAGAATACCATCAAAGTATTGCCACCATCCTCTTACAAACTGATTAATTCAAGCACAGGAAATGCATGGAGGGGTATAAATGATACCAGCTTTACACAAAACATGCAGCACCGGTGATTACCGTATTTAAATAGGTGCAGCAGTGGGCTTTAAAGGCCCTAAGTCATGTCTCTGTTGTCCTTAAACAGTATGCAATTATGCCCCGCCGTTTCCTCTATGGACAATAAGACAGGTCTGTTGCATTACTGTGGCTAGCAGGCTGCTTTTCATATCACTACTTACCTGTATTTCACTCAGACAAGTGGAGGCCAGTCTGGCATTGCATTTAAACCAGGGGTTCAAACAGTATCTGTGTTGTTCATCAAACAAACTTGTATCACTGCCCAGGGAAGGTGATGGTACATTGTGTCCAGTTGGAGTAATCTCTCAGAACATCTCTCAAGACATGACAAACAGCTGTCCCTATCTGGAGATTGCCTGAAGAAAAATAACTTAGACTTGTGCCCAATGTATTAAAATACTTCCAGTCACATTTAGAGATGTTTGAATATTTAATTATGCATGAATAAGTAGCCTTATATCAAGCAGGCATTTTATTGTATGACCTACGGGAAAATGATCTTTTGATAACTGATGTTATATAAGGTGTTATATAAGGTGTCACAATAGAACCATTCATGCCATCAAATAACATTTCCACAACAATTCTGAGAAGGGCTATTCAAACTAATGCTTTGTAAGACTGAAGAAATGATGTTGTAGTTTCTATGGATGATGGTGGTGCTTCTTTTTTTCTGTACTATCTATTATGGATTGAAAATTTTCATGACCAGTCTCCGATTATGATTACATTGTTTTGACTTAGAACTCCCAGAAAAGTGTAATTTCCTTAAATAAGAAAACGCATTGCAGCTTTATATAATAGCAGAGTGGCGTAGGTTTCTTTTGAATATTGGGGGGGGACACATTAAGCAGGGGGTCAGGAAATTTTGAGTGTTAAAAACTTCATTTCCTGCATTCTGGTGAATTTTTATGCACCAATTTGTGCCTTTTCTGCATCAATTCATGGTGGAAATGTCTTTATTTATGTAATGGAAAACACAAAATTCAGGGGGACAAATGCATGTGTTCTAAATGTTGAGGGGGACGTATCCCCTGCATCCCCCCGAAATTTATGCCTACGTAATAGCACCATTGCTCATTGTAGCATAACATAATGCCCATCTACTACGGACAGGGAAAATAAAATACCAGGCTCACAGGTATGCTCACTATTTTAATTTGTTGTGCACCCAGGGAGTTCACTTGTATGGGTGGTCCCTATAGGGATTGGCCTGCCCACTCAGAGTATTTTCTCCCCCCCCGCCCCCCAGACCCCCCCCACCCCCCCCCCCCCCCCCCAAAAAAAAAGAATACATCTGATAATTTACATATAACACTTAATTATTGTATTGTATGTACAGTGGAGCTGAACTGGAATATAATGAAAATCACAAGCCGCCCTCCCCCCCCCCCCCCCGGTCCACAAACCCCATTGCACCCCCAGTGTTCACCACTGCGGGATACTGAGGAAAGGCTCAACTATTCACTCTGTGTTATGAACATCTGGCCCCAGCCCTGTGGACCAAGGACAGACGCTCTCTCTGTGGAGCTCCCATCAGGCCTCTTGGCACAAACAAGTTTGCCGACCTCACTGCAGGTGACCAGAGAAGGACAACAGTGAGTAGGTTTCTGTTTTTTTATGACACCGATCCAGATGGTGTTCTTCTGATGAGGAAAAAATAGCACCCGTCAATATCATTGAAATACTGAATGCTGAGGCGTTCATTGACTTGATAAATTACATTTTCAACCATGTTTTAGGCTGACGACCAGTCTGCAGCATCCACAAGAATTATTATAGAAAAAAGCTGCCCAGCTGCATGCTGTCCATCCAGAATTTGTTTGTGTGGGTTCCCTGGATTATGTCTGACTTTGTCTGAGCATCTGTGAGGCTCCTGCCAACATTCTGATTTGATTAAATTTGTTTTTAATGTTTCACATTTTTGTTTATTATTTTTATTTGATAAATGTTGTACACCTTACCTTAATTGTGTGACATTTTAAAAAAATACATCCCCCCTGCCTTTTCCCTTCACATTTTGTCCTCTCCTTTTTGTCAGTTATCTTCCTGTTTTGCTTCTCGTGTTTGCCCCTTTGCCTGTTTGGCTGTGTTTTTATTATTGCAATTAGCTATAAAAAAAAAGAAGCAAATTCACATGGAAAGAGTGAATGTTCAGCTGTGCGGTATTGTTGAATGGACCAATTAAGTTTGTAATTTTCCTGTATGTGTGTAATCTTCCGTGCCATCGCTTCATTCACAGAACCCACAGTTCCAGGCAGAAACCCTGCAGAATGGTGTTTTCGCTGTGTGGTAATCAGAAACCCCCCAAGGCCTGGCAGAGATAACCCAGAGCCTGGCTTCAAGGCCATTGTGCTTTGTCTTTGCATAATCGGAGGAAATGAACTCAACAAGGTGACATTCACATCACCCCCACAACTGCGTTTGTCTCCAGCGGTAACAGATTAGCACCTGTATTATTTACATTTTAATCGCAGTCTGTCTGTTCCTCAATTCAATTATGCACTTGTCTTTTTTCTTCCCATAATGATAGTGACCAAATTGGTTTCCCTGTATCTCCAGATCCCTAATAGTCAATAAGGTATTGAGGGTACCCTAATCATGTGCATTATGATTTACCGTTTATTCCCCCCCCCCCCCCCCCCCCCCCGTGTCATTGTGTCATTGGAATGTGAGTGAGCTGGCTTAGCTGCCGCAGTCTGTCCACTGTCTCGGTGTCATTACATTAGTGTGGGAGATTTTCCAATTATCTCACTGTAGCACATCTTCATAGTTCCCCTTCTTTGATGTTTATTTATTTTGTGACAGACATTATTGCCGGCTGTTATATACAGTTCAATGAGGAAACTCCAGTAATGAAGTTTTATTGATTTTAGAAAATTGTTCAAAACAAAATTATTTGACTTTAACCCCACCTTTTGGAGGGCCCGACCAATGAGAACAGGGACAGCTGACACAGTGACATGAATGCAGGAAGCAATTAATGTGGTGTGGAGACACTCTATTGCTCGTACCTATGCTGTTACTCTGTCGTGTACTGCACAACTGGTTTTGAAATGCATTATTTTATACTTTATGCCTTGCTTCACACAGAAACAATAAACCAAAATGTTACTTTCAATTTTTGTTTGATACCAAGTAACATCCACCAAGAGGAAAAACAAAGATAAATCTTGCTTGATGGAGTTCTGTGTAATTACTTTATCTATCTATTATTCTGATCCAGTATTAATTGAAGTCCTGCAGAAAGATTCTGTGTATGTGTAAGTTTTATTTTATTATTTTTTCACAAGTATACAGAACTAAACTAATAACAACTTTCTGGTAATTAGGATAAGAAATTAGCATAGGCATAGGAAAAGCTGACACTCTCACAATCTGCTAAGTGTGATAAAGTGGAGAAGGGAAGAAATGTCATTAATGAAAAAAAGAGGAGAAAATCCAACAAATTAAATTCAGCCAGGCTCCAAAATCGATCATCTGGCAGTTGGCATTCGACGCTCTGCTGTGCGGATGTCAGATTGAATACAGAGAGGCTCAAAGAGCTGCAGACCAGTGCTCCACAGCCCGTAAGTGCAATTTAAACTCAGCTAGGACGGGCTCATTGAACCCCAGTGATAGCAATTTGAGGGAGGATACAGGAGGTCTTGAATTTAATTTCAAGTTTAACAAGTAATATTTTGAGTCATTTCCCCCCAATGATATTAGATTTAGGCTTTTACACACATTATAATTTCCATACCAAATGTAAACACAACTGTGCTTGAAATATTGTGCAAGTATTGGCAAGGCTCATTTTTTAGTTCATATTGTAATTTTGCGTGTGCCCGCATGTGTCTATGGCCTTTATCTGTGCCAGTTGCTTGTGACATACACATAGATTTCAGCCAACTAGATAATCTCTCTCTGGCAGAAGTTAGGTAAAGCAGCCTAGCCACAGCCAACTGATGTACTATAAGATCTTGCTGGTCCAGCACTGAGTGCTTCACGGGGTAGGGGGGTATTAGTGTCTCTTGTTCACTCTGGGAGACCCTCAAGCCCTGGGGCAAACTGGACACTCAATCTTTGACACTCATCTGCTAATATGCTAATCCGGAAGTATATCAATCCCTGTGGTACACCGATCAAGGGAGTCTCCTGACCGGAGACTTCTGAAATAAATGGTTCTGCATGCTGTAATGTTGAGCATGCGCACATTTCCCTGCCTAGGCGCCATTCAAAATAAGCTGCAGTAGAAAGCAGTGCTATCTAATGGCATCTATGTTTCTGAGACACATGTTGACTTGTGATTGCCTGGAAAAGTCTTCTGGCCCTGTGTTTTCCCTCCAGATCTCATCAGGCTTGCACTGTCACCTGATATGGCTCTCTTTTTGGGAGCATGTGCGTATGTGTGAGTGTGTGTGTGTGCGTGTGCATGTGTGTGTGCATGCGTGTGTCTGTGCCTGCGTGTATGTTTTTGTGTGGAAGTCCCTGAAGTGCAACTCAAAAGTACTATAATGTATGAACATAACCCTCATAGGCATGTAAGATTGATTGCCATTATTATGAGTTGATCTTACAAACAATAAGTTCACGTCTTTCTCTGGCCTGTTCCCGATTAAGTAAACAGTGCACTCGGAGAATTCTCCCTCTAGCAGAATCCAGGCTGACTGTAAAGTTGGTACTCACCGAATTCCTTTCCAACCTGCAGACGCGGCTAATCCCTACGGGTTTACCTCCTCTCATTTCGCTTATCTCTGGACGGCAGCACTCAGTCGCATATCACGTGCTACGGAGCGTGCTTGTGTCCTCCTGGGATTTGTCCAATGGCTCAAATCCAAAGGTCACTCGTGTGTGATTCTCAAGCTCTGTGAATGTTTTATTGCAGTACCTTTTACTCATAATCATACTTTATGCATTTATTCCAATATGTTCTTGCCCTTGCATTCTGGACATTATAAGGCAGCACTCTGCTGTCTTGGGGCTTAGAGAATTGACTATTTATTGGCCACCATTTATTTTACCGTCTCCTTTCATTCCATGAGGTCCTAAGATTAATTTAAATAATTTACAGTAATACATAATAAGTGCACATTTTTTAAAAAGGAAGCGGTGGAAACGTGGGTTCTCCGTGGGCTACTGTGTGGATCTGTTGCGTGTCGGTCAAAGCTACAGTAGTTGACCATTCCAGACTATGCTGGAGAAGGTGCAGGGGGAACATACACGGTTATCACATGCTGCATGTTTAACTCAGCTCCTTAGCAAACTTTCCACTTAGGTCTGAAAACAATGAGACCATTCTTTCACTAGTTATTATTCGGCGCCATTATTTGGTGCCGGCCAACAGCAGATGAGCTCCCCCCTGAGTTAGGCCCTGCTCGAGGTTTCTTCCGAACACCAGCCAGGGAATTTTCCCTTGCCTCTGTGATCCTGTGAAGCTACTTTGGGATAATGCTCTTTGTAAATACCATTATTTTGTAAAATTGAATTGATGTTGAATTGAATATTCTTGGGGGAGCACAGGTTATATATATTTTTTAATAATAAAGTTTTTAATGGCTATACTCACCCAACCATCAAACCCAAGAGAGTAAAAAAAATGTTTGTTTACTCTGTTTGATACTCTTCTGGGCAAGTACCATGCTACAAGAACATGGGGGAAGTTACACATACAGTACACACACACACACACGCATGCATGCATACACACACACACACACACATACATGCACACATACAGGCACACACACACACACACACACCACATGTTTCATCTTTTGGGGAAATCAATCTTCTGCTTGAGGAATATTATTCTTAATGACTTCACAATACATTGGGTACATATTATGCTGTAGGGTCTGAGTCCTGAATCTTATGCATGTAAGCTCTTCCTGGCATAAAAAAAAAAAAAACTTCAAAAGGCAACATAATCTGACCCAAACTGACACTATCCCAACAATCCATCTCGAGTATTGCACCTGGTCTGTTGAGAGTCTGATTTATGTTAAATCTTAAATGCCTTGTATTGGGAACCTCCCCAGTGCCCTCATTTCCTGTGCTGGCTTAACCAATCACTTCTACTGTGACAGTCTGCTTCCAAGGCCTTTCAGTGTCAAGTTCAGACAACAGCATCTTTTACAAGAGACGCTTAGCTGTAAAAGCAGGCGCCACAAAGGCAAGGAATATCAGATGGATGGGAGAGGGTTTTATTTGTCTTGCCTAGATAGGTGTAAAGGTGTCCAAGGAGACCAATTTATACTGTGTCTTTAGGAGGTGATAAGTCCAGTCATCTGCTCTGACAGGTAAGGGTAGAGCCATCAGTTTGCCTCCAACTGTTTCCTCACAAGTGCTTCAGTCCAGTTCAACAGCCTTTTAGTCAAACAAGCGTCAAGCAAATGTGTCAAACAATTATACCGGCTTCACCACCCCAATAATTTATGTTGATAAAGCAATTATCATAATTAAGCACAAATGATTTACATAAATGTTCAGACTACAGGCAACATGTCAAGTTCATGCAGACAAGAATATTTTGTATGTTGTACAAGAAATGTTAGTTTTTGTTTGCAGGAGTGAAAAAAAGAATTTAATTTGCTCAGAAACAGCTAAATGAGGAAATGGTTTTAATAATAACATTATCTGCAGCAAAGGTAAATTAATTCAAGGTGCTAAACTGTATAATTAAATTTGATCACTGTCAGTAGCTTAACATTAATGTGTGCTCAAACTCAGGAATTCAGTCTAGTGGCTACATTAGGCCTGTACACTTTCTTGGGATCAAAAATCCGGACAGCGTTAATTAATGTGAGCTAGCTGACAGAGACATGGCCTTTTTGTTTAGTTGATCAGGGTTGTAATAAGTTGTGAGTTTTCAAGCATTGGTGGTTCATTTTGTCTGTGCTGCGAATCTGCTGAGCCAGTCTGTGATATTCATTTGAAAGACGTGTTTTTATTGCTGGTTTTTATTGTAGACATCAGTTGACTTGTCTGTGACCACGGATATGCCGTCAGTTGTCTTGATTATTTAGTTGTTTTGATTATTTATTTAATTTAAATTGGTTTCCAAAGCAACAGTCTACAATATATACTTCTGTCAAAGCTGTCTGGCTGATAGAACTGTCCTACCATTTATCACATGGTTGTTAAAAAAATCACATAATTTGGGATTATCCACTTTTTCAATTTGCACATTGTACACATCTGTTGTATACAGAACGGCATCCACACAAGGCTGTCTATTCCTCCCCCCCCCAGTGTTGATCTCTGACCTTAAATTTGTTTGTTTGTTTTTAATAGTTGGTGTGTTGTTGTCTTCATTGTATGATTTATTGTTCTTCACATCGTGCAAAATAAATCCATCTGTCTGGCAGATACAGATGCATTCATTCACACTCACATAATGCCTACATTTGCCTTTCCACCCATGTTTACTTTCCTTCATTTCACTATCCCTGTATTAGGTCAAATCATTGTCTTTCTTGACATCACAATTAGCCACTCAACTGTATGATTAACCACTTGATGGTGCCATTTCAGTAGCTACAAGGACCACGTGGGGGATTTAAATACAAGTTCAAATCCGTGTGCGCCGTCTGATAGAGACAGACTGATGGCCCTAGTCGTAATGTATAACTTGCCGTGACCAGTGGGAATAGCAAGCAGCACTCCTCTGAGTGAGGAGAATCTGTATAGCGGCTTTGCGCAGGGAGCAGAAGATGTCCTCCGCCTGCGGCTCCTGTGACCTCGCTCCTGTCTGCGGGCGTCTGAGTCTGCCGCCCCCTGCTCTAATCCGCCTTTCGGCTCCTTCCACTGATCGCGCTGCTCTATGTATGCGCCAGCCTCTCACCGTCCCCTGGAGGTCTCACTCAAGCGCTCACTGTGTCCCCCGATTGCCAATTTGCCTTCCAAAATAGACCCAGTTTACCATTCGTTTATAACAAACACACCGGCGTAATGTCTACTGTTTGTCTTTCCATTACTTATGTGTCAGCGTCCCGCAGCGCATCTAGCCTCTGTTATTTTGACTACGCACGGGTTTGGAGAGGGTGCCTGCACTGCTTTTATGTACCGGCAGAGTGTTAAACAAACTTTCACCCGGCCAAGTTCAAAAGAATGCTTCTTGTCCTTGTCAAGTGCCTGTGAAAAGTATTCCCTAATATACATTCCTGCTCTGAGGTAGTGTGCACAAGTGAGGCTTCCCTGGTGCATATAGACCCATACCACATCTAAAAGGTCCCCATCCCATTTTCTAGAAGAAATAATTTTCCAGCCCTTTTCTCAGGCTTTTTGGCTCACTGTGATCCCTCCGGCCTTTTCCCTTAAGTATCTTTGTTTTCCGCCACACAAACTTTAATTGCCCTTGAGTTTTGAGACTAGCCAGTTTAAATCTCTGTGGTGTACAGTGAAAAAAATATACTACCGTAAGAAGAAAAATGATCCAAAAGGACATTTGACTTTGGCATATAGTGTGAAAACAATAATGATTCGCCTCATTAGTTTATGTTAACTCTGGTGTTTGAGAAGCAGCTTGTATTTGGAAAGGCGGAAGCGGGGAAATGCTGCATTATGGCTGCTTTGAGCAGATTTATTTTGGTTCTCACAGTCTTACAAAAATTTTTTTCAAATTCTTACCCCTCCCTCTTATCCTGACGATTTGGCTTTCCATCAGAATGCCTTTCGAAAATACAAAGATGCTCTCTGCTGCAGATAAACGTGAATAAAAGCCAGTAAATGACTTCCTCTACACATAATCACTCTCACAGCTCCAAACCTCCGATGCACTTGAATAAACAAATCTTTCTGCCTGTAAATTAGACATGGTTTACTGTATGGCCCAACTGGACTGGGATTCTAGTACTGGCTCTTAAAGACATGCATACTGGTAATGGCCTCTTCTTCAAGTGAATGATAGTTATTTTTTCCAGCTGTTTTATATTACAATGAATCAGAGAGCAGCTCCCTGCTTCTTTCATGTGTGATTCTGGCTGTGCCCAGAGAAAAACTGCAGGAATACTCAATAAGATCCATATCTCACCGAAAGCTCCAGATACTGCTTTCAAATATGGCGTTTTTGTATGCTAAAAATAATGACGCAGAGGATGACACAGAATTTCTTCATTTTCGTTTACTCTTGCATGCATAATACTGTGTTAATGACCCTGCAGCCCAACTTATTTTCACTCTGAGAAAAAGTTTGGCTATGCATAGTTGATTTTCAGTTCCCCTTGAAATAAAGGAAGAGAAAGCTAAAAACAAAAATAACCCCAAAACTTGTGGAAATGAGGGTTGTTGAGCGCACAACCCTTGAGTCTTTAGGCACAGTAGTGACAGGCTCACCGCACACATTTGATGGATCATTACCTAGCCTGTCACTTTTTAAGTATGTGAAGAATGACATTCATTTTGTCATCTTTTCAGTTCTAACCTCTCTTCCTCCTGTATCAGGAAGCTTTCTAACAGGTAGAAACGCAGAAACGCAAAGGCTCTGCTTGGGTTTGTTTGTTTCATTGCATCATTCATTCAGTATTTTCCATTCATTTAGTCCCCCATCGGTGTCCTATTAAGCTGCTCCATAAAGCCGAAACCCAGGAAGGATGGACTGCAATCAGAGCAATGGGGGGTTCTCCTCCAATGTGCTAATGGCAACGCCAGCAACACAGCTCTTTTAGTCATGTGCTTTTATTCAGGCCTTGGATTCAAACGGTGGCGTGATGAGAGCAAATTCTGCACCACAGTAGTGCAGGGCACTGTGGGAGAGCGCATTCAATTAGAGAGGGAGGATGTCGGGCTCCCACGACTCTGCTCCCAGAGCACCACAGCTGCTCACAACAGGAGGAGCAATTAAATGCCTTTTAAAAGATAGCAGCAAACAGTAACCCCGTGAGCAATGGAACAACACGCCTAAAACAGTCATTTGCAGTCCATTGTCGGAGTCTCATTCTTACCTGCTAGCTGAGAGAAGAGACACAGACAAGTGTCATGCCCAGGGCATGATGCAAATGAAGGAGGAAGGCTTAAAGGGCACAATTGTCTGAGAAAATAAGGCCAACTGGACATTTATATGTCATCCTCATAAAAGCCATCTGCTTGGTGCATGCTGGTTACATCAAAGCAGACCTTTCAATAGAAAACTACCAGGCAAAGATTGGTACAGTGTAGCCTGTACAATGTGTACTGTGGTCTTGGGAATAAGTGCCATCTGTGTTGCCTTGAACAAGTGGAGTTTTCCAGGTTGAAATATTACAGCTGCAATATTATATGTAAGGAGATCACCATTACTGCTTATCTTACTTCACAAGGTTACCCAGAAGGTGTTGTCACACCCTGCATAACACCTTAATTTGCAAAACATAATGGCCTTGCATGCAAAACAAAGCAACACCAAAAGTTCTGCGTGAAGAAAATATTTCTGGTTTAAAGAGTAAAGCAATCAAGTTGCAGCAGTGCTATTCACTTTTTGTCACTGCGCATATGTTTTTAACAGTGGCAGCTGTAAGACGTCTTACATACCAATGGTTTTTTAAGTAGAATTTGCTAAAAAGTTTCAATAAAAGAAAGTAAGCACATCTTTTTCAATTAACATTCAACAATTTATTCCAAATGTGAGGCGAGATTACAAATGTAAACACCTGAGAATTGTACCAAAGGCCTAAATAAGACGTGATGTGACTGAGTCTTGTAATTAATCGCTGTTTGTTGTACAAGACCTTTGCAACAAAGCAAAGCATGAGAGGAAATAGCTGGGAATTGTAATTAAGGTTTTGCATCAGCCATTTAACAGATGTCAGTGTAATTGATACCAGATCAGTTCTCTTGCTGAAAAAAAAAAAATGTATTTGCTGTACATACTCATAATAATCTAAATGTCATCACTGGCTGGGCTTGGTCTACAATAAGAATACATTTGTCATAATAGAAGTGAACTTTGCCTAGATGCTTGTAAAAACTGTGATCTTTTTTATGGTTCTGCAGAGAAAGTCAGTGCTCACACTTGCAGTTGAGTTGGTGGACACAGGCAGGGTTAGTCCACCATGATTTAAAGTTATTTCAAGCCTGCTAGAAGAAAAAAAAAAAGACATGTATAAAACTGTATTTGTGCTCGCCACAGTGTTATTATGACAGCGACGTGCTAGATTCTGTGCTGTACATATTCTTTTTGTGACATATTATGTATACGTAGAGACAGTAAAATGCAAATAATTATATTAGTTTCAGAATTTTCCCAGGGCCATGTGTTCCACTGAGCATTCTGAGCACACCATATATTATAGAAATGTTTACAGTTTTTAATGAATTCCTGGTGATCTCTGCTGATTTCTCCACATACCAAATGCCATGAGTATAAATATTCAGAGTAACCTTCCATTAATTATGTGTTGAAAGGTTGAAAAAAAAATGTGATTACCGTCCCAAGAGATATGAAAAGCATACAATGGAATACTGAGGGCAGGAATGTCAGTGTCCAATATGTATATGTTTTATGTGCACTAGAGCAGTAGTACAAACTCCAAATATCTTTTTGTCCTTAAAAGTGGTTATCCAAACATGGGCTGCTTTTGAATGTCACATGGGGTGCTTTTGTATGTTTTGTGTGCACTGTAACTGTTCCCTTTTGCCATAATCTAACTGACATAATCCAATTAATACAGGAATAATATATGAGAAGAGACCCCACCTTGTGCCATTGTATTTACCGTGTTGTCTTGATGTTCAGATAGGAGACAGTCAAATTAACTGCACCACATTACTAAAGGAAAAAATTGGATTAAAAAAAATTCTATCTTGTGCGTTACAGTGGAAAAGCCCACAGGCTTCCTTCTTATCCTTAGAGAAACTATTATTCTCAAGAATTGTTTGTAAATAAATGTTATTAGTGTTAGTTTGACATAGTGATTAATTGTTTGTGCTTGACCATGACACTATGGAATGGTGAGAATTCATATTTTGTTGAGTTTTATTCTGGAATAATTCCCATCCAGAACTATATATTATGAGAGCTGCTGAGAAATGTTCTTGACCTAAAACACATTTATATCAATATACAGCAGAAGCAGAATGAAGTTGAAAAGAGGATATTTACATTTGTAGATATAATGGATAGTCAGCATTGCTTTTTTGTAGACAAGTGTAAAAAATGTATGTATGTAGGCACTGGTACTGAAGGGGGAACTGTTTGCCAGCAATCTGAATGCATTTGACAATTTTGCTTATTATTTATTCCAAGCATTAAAATGCGTTTCACTAGAATTTGTTTGTGTTGGAGAGATATTAACTTATAATGCAAACTATAAATGTCCAAAATAAAGGACAATACTGACAAAATAATCTTTACTTTGTATATTATATTTAAGAGAAACTAACAGAAATCATGATGAAAGATGCAGTTGATACCAAGCTTTGTGGGTGATTTTCTGGGGGGTAGGTTATTACATACAGTGCAGAATACTGTTTAAAAAGAACAATAACTGGGCACACGGTAGCAGATTAACGGCTCTGCATATTTCAATAAGAGCTGAAGGCGAGAACAATATATGAAGGGTAAAAAAGGATAAAGCAAAATATGAAGGATGTTAAATATGACGTTGCTTTGATATTTAGAAACTTGGCCATATCAAAAATATGTAGTGGACTCAGATTTGACACAACACTGAGGAGATAAAAGAGGCAGATAGGATGCCTAGAAACATAATAAAACATAATGATATATAAATCAAAAGAGCTTCTGTTAATGTCGTATAATGCTCTTGTTACAGTATATCTGATTTATAACCGTGTGTCACACTTAGTCAGGAAGCTAGTACAGAAAAGGGTGACATGAAAGAACTGCAAAACCAGAGGAAATTTAATGCACTCAGAGACCCTGCTTCAATCTGAGTTCAGATAATAGAAAATAGAACAGAAATAAAAACAGAAGAAAAAATAACCACATTATTATTATTATTATTATTATTATTATTATTATTATTATTATTATTATTATTATTATTATTATAGGAATATCTCAGTTTGTATTTTTTTAAATGTATGAGTAGAGCCCTGTACATAAAAGCAAAATGAAAAACCTGCATGAGCTGAGAAATAATCTCAATGTTCTGTTGTTATAATTGGCTTTGGCCACTGATTTGGAAGACACATTAGTGATGAAAGGAAAGGTAAATCACATGTGCATGTGAACTCGGGTTATGCAGCACAACACAGCGGACAATTGCTTTGCTTTGTACTCACTGCTCCACTGGCTGAATGACCCTATGGGATCGGATCCCCTGTGTCCTCACTGTGTATCTAATAGCCACTGCTGACAATTTGGCCTCCTCTGAAGCCATTGCTGACTGTGTTTAACAAGGCTGGTCACACTGACTGCTGTGACACTTGTTTAATCCTCAGACAGGCCTCCTTTGTGTTGTGACCTGCCCCTTTCTAGGTGCGTGAAATATTACAGTCATAATTGCCAATGGGATAAGGCCTAGCAAAGATGGGCGTGTGTGTATGGAGGGTCGAATGTAAGCAAGAAGAAACAGGAAAGACAGCTTCCGCAATCCAAATCACAGAGAAAAAAAGTATATTCAGCCTCAGCCATTGTCCTCATCTGCTCTCCAGCCCACTCATCCGGCCATTGTAAAGCCCTTGATACTACGTTTCTTCTCCCCATATTGGAGAACTTCTTTTATATTTATCACAGACAAAAATGCAAACCAAACAAAAAAAAAAAAAAAGAAAAAAACAGAACACACAAAATATGTGCAGTAAAAGGCACGTATAAAGGTTGTTTCAATTCCCGGATTAGGAAGGAGGCAAATCCTCCCTTTCCTCCGAGTGAGGTCACACCTTTATCCATTTTAGAAAGGAAGTGCCTGCATGCTGTGCTATCATGCTGTAACACAAGGTCAAAAGAAAATAAAAACTGTGTGCATGAGTGTGTGAGACACGCTAAACTTTTCACCCATCATAGTTAGATCATTCTTCTGATGATGTCTGATTTTGATGACATACTGTAGCATTGATCTTGTTCATGTTCACTCTCTGAAATACTGCAAGTGCTTTACAATGAGTTGCAGGGCAGCGGCGAAACATGTGGTTAGGGGACCGGATTTGCCTCAGCTGCACCAGTCAAATTACAGTAGTAAAATTGGGATGCTTGATTTGAAACACGTGAACTGTAATAAACAGTTTCCCTGGGTGCGCAGGAAACAGATAATTACCACAATGCATTTATTTTACAATGTTGTTCATGTTAAGTGCTAACTTGACATTGACCTCCTCCAATCACTCATTTATTTTTATAGAAAGTACAGCTTGGTCTTTCTTGTCTTGGAAGGCAACAAATACAGCTGCAACAATTTGGGACAGTCTCTTTAAGCACACCTGTCTCCTGTTTGGAAACACATTTTTTTATTAGAAATGCAAAACAACATTCTTTGTATATATTGCAATTCTTGGGAGGTTTTTATCATCTAGATTAGGAGGTAGGGGAACTGACTGACCATTTTCTACTGCGAAACTAAACAAATCTGACCAATGACCACAGTGGACTCCAGGGCAACTGATGGGTCAGATTTATTTAGGTTGAAATTTGGTTAGCAGCTGTTCACCGTGGCAAGGATATGTTCCTCACTTTATGTAATAAAGAAAAATGGGCATTTTATTACAAACAGGCAGATACAGTTTATGGAATCTATTCACTGCTACTGCTGTGATATTCAATACATGAAAAATCTATATTACTAATATGTTTCATGCAGGCCTGGGTCAAAGTGTTCTTAATGTCATATTGCCTGCTTGCTATGTGATCAGAATGTATTTCTGAGCTGATCGATGAGACAAAAGCACAGCTCTGGTAGATCAATGGGCTGCTGTCCTGATCAGTTTATCAAAATACAATGTGTTTCCACAGCCAGAGAGAACCTTGATGATTGAGACACAGAGCCTGCTGAGGTCAAAGTGACCTTAAGGTATTTAATAAAATGTAATTAATCACTGGTGTGAATATATGCCCTTGCACAGAGTGTTTTTCTAAACCCTTTGCAGAAAATCAGTATTAGCTTTCATTCTATAAAAGGTGTATCACACATCTGCTTAACAGGAAACATGCCATAAAGTGAAGTTGGCTCCATAATTAGGTGGTATAAATAATGAAATCACTTCGTGTTTTTGATATTTGCAGTAGATATTCTTTAACTAAATTGGCACTGCGACTCTAAATCCTTAAGGGTAGGAATTTCATAATACCCTTTGCCACTGCTGTCTCCTTATATGAACAAGCTGCTTACATTTCAATATCTGAGTCACTTTTGAACCAGGCTGTCTTTAATTAATTGGTCACTCCCACCCCCTGTCTGTGTAACTGACTCCATTTAATTGCAAAACTTTGGTCTTTAGTGCGGTTGGAAGCCGAGTAGTCTTCAGCTGTTGCCTATTTTTAATAAAAACAGATGCAATATCACTCCAGAAAGTAGGTCTCACACCCAGTGAGGGAGGCACGTTTTTTATCCTTATGCTATATTTGGTAGAGATCATGTTTTTAAAAGTATTACAGTTTTTTTTTTTTTTTTACATATTATCTTTCAGGCATTCCCCTGACAGCCTTCAGCACGCTGACTCTTTTAAAACATTCGCTTTGGGCTCGCAATCTGTAAACTGCAAACACTCTGCCTCCCCTTCAACAATGTCACTGTTTGCATCACAGAGACAGAACTTGTTAAAGGGGCTGGAGAGGATGAGGCTACAGACTGTGGCTCTGTGTGCGAGCCATTTTTGTTCTCTCTTTCAAATCCCAAACCAATATTCCTGTAATTGAAAGTCAATGTAAAGAGGACTAAGCAGTGGTGGGTGGTGAGCAATGCAGTCTGTGTCAAATTTAGCTCAGTAAAGATCACTTTGGCTTATAAAAATGATGGTTTATGTTTGGATTGAAAGGAACAGAAGGATTCCACTCAATCACCTTGGACCTAGTCATTTGCCACCATAAAATGTTACAGACAATTTCCATATGGGGTGTCAGAGGACCATATTGAGTTTCATAGCGATCGGCCATACTGTACCCCCTTAGAGTTATAGGCCATTATGTCATATGCTATGCCAACTTAGACTGATTTCAACCAAACTTGATATTTTGGCTAATATTTGTCCTACAATCACGCGTAGCAACTTTAGTTTCATCCAGTCATTTGTCCAAGATATATTTGTTGATTTAAAAACACTTTTATTTGTAGCGTGGGGAGTCAAACATTTACATCAGGTTTCACGATGATAGCTTAAACTGCTACAGAGTTATGAACAATTGTGTTGTAGGCTTTGCCCTTTTTCAAATTCATTGGTCAATGGTGGCCATTTTGTTTGTGTTATTAGGATTATAGATCAGGGATATAATGTGTTTCTTGGTTTAATAAAGCTACGTAGTAAATTTAGTGCAGATCCACAAACAAAAGGACCAAAAAGTTGAATGTTCTTGACTGGCCAATTCAATCGCCTGACCTGAATCCAATTGAACATGTTTTTCATGTTTTTTTGCTGAAAATAAGACTGAATAACTTATTAGGAATAGAAACTCAAGATGGCAACATCACTGGCTTGGCAGAGCATCACCAGGAAAGATACCCAGTGTCTGGCGATGTGTATGGGTTGCAAAATTCAGCCAGTCATCAAATGCAAAGGATTTTCAAGCAAGGATTTTCAACCAAGTACTAAATAGGATTACTTTTTAGATTATTGTAGATTATGTTTATTTGTCCAATTACATTTGGTGCCTTAAATGGGGAGGGGGGCTTAATTTTCTTGATTTTGAAATTACCTTTAGTATTACAGCGCTTTACCAAAAATAAATACTTGAAGTTATGACTAGACTAATCATGTTATTTTGGCACATGCCTTAATGTACAATTAACCCCCCATAACTGTATATTGGCTGACTGCATACTCCTGTCAATGAAGAATGGGCAAGGAGAACTCCACCACCACTAAAATACCACTGTTACCACAGGTCTGTGTGTTTGAGTGTGATTGAGCCCCATCTGGACTGCAGTCTTCTGATGCATCTCTGCTTCTCATAATGAGAGTGGATCTTAACAACCACTGTTCTCTGTGTGATTCATTTTCTTATAAAGGGGTGCTTGGCCCAGTAGATGGGTTTTTGTAAAATTCATATCCTTTTTGAGTGGTGACATTCACTGGGATACAGCACATTTTCCACACCATTTGTTACGGGATGTAATATCATCCCTTAAAGATTTTAGACTTTTTCATGCAATCCTCCAGGTTATGCTGTCTTATGTCTTAATTGAGCCCAGAAATTCAGCCAAAAGCCTCAGTTCTATCTGAAAATGAAATCTGACTTCAGAACCCAAGTTCATACAGCTTGCAGTTGAACAAAGACAGTCTGGCAGGGATGGGAATGGGAACAGAGGTGACTGCATTTCATGAAATACAACAAATGTTTTATTTCTTAACACATTAGGGAGACTATGGAAAATGCTTCAGAGCAGAACGAAATTCTACTAGGTGTTGGGGGCTCAGTTCTCAAGTGTTATCCTTTTGTTCCAAAGGCCCTCCCTTTGCATATTTTGCAACCAAGAATAAGACAGGAGCTCGATAGTTCAAATTGCTGACAGAATCGCTGGTTCCACAGGAATGAAGAGGTAATCTAATTAGGCAAATTTAGGCATCAGTCCAACCTCCACCTTGAGAGTCCAGACTGTAATTAGTTCAACATCTACATGCCATTGGCTGATGGAGCTCCAACAGTTGTTTTTGCTCATACAACTTTTATCTCAGAGTGTGAAAATTCTGTTTGTGTTTATAGAAATATTTGGAGTTGGGTTAAAGTGTTGAGAAATGCAATCATAAACACATGGAAACACAAACACATTCATGCACACACACACACACACGTACACACACACACACACATACATACACATGTACACACACACACACACACACACACACATAAACACAAACATGAATATAATTACACATTTACATGGCTGTTCCTGAGTTTAGAGGGCCCTGTAAATTCTTTTTAGCACCCTTCAAGCCTGGAAAATGTTGTCGAGATTTCATGGTTGCTGTAGCAAAATGAGTGAACATTAACTCTAATGATCCCATTTCCGCAGGTGCGTCACTCTCCTGCAGGGCCTGGCTGACACGTAGGTCTGGGGAAGTGAGTTCGGAAATGACCTGAAAGTGTGCCAGGGGTGTGACTCCCAGGAGCAGTCAGCCATGAGATTCATGCACTTGTAGTCCATCCAGAGTGGATAGAATGGAGAGCATGGAGCTGCAAAAGGTTCCAGAAATATGAGCTTTGGCCCCGGGCTTAAATGTGGTCTGCAATAAAGCTGGCCTGAGCTGAAAGGAAACCTCCTTTCAAAAGCGCAGGTCGGAGTCCAGTAGTGGACATGCAAGTACGGAACTTGGTCAATGTCCCAGAACTTGTTAGCCCTCTTTATGCCAAAGATCAGAAAGTGAATGGTTTTCAGCGATTTGGAGGAGGCAGACGACTCATCCATCCATCCATCCATCCATCCATCCACAAACTTGTGTGAACAGTGAAGAAGAGGCATTCAGGGAAAGAGACATACTCTGTGTCCTATGGCAGCCATGAGCCTCATTGCACAACTGCTCCAGCCTGGGCCCTGTGGGACTGGCGAGGGGGGGGGGGGGGGGGGGCGGGGAGAGGCCATGCTGGAATGCTGTTGTTTCTGAAATAAATGGATTTTCTTGAGATTTCTTGTTTCCTTTTAGGGAATGGTGCAATCATCACCATAGTTACCGGAAGGCAGCGGCCTGTCCCCTTTGAGTCACCCCAGCGATGATGATTACCGGCAGAGCTGATCTCCCATGATTCTCACGTCCCATGGAAGATGGAAAATGTTAATATAGGGTATGACTGGATGACCTTCAGTTTTGGGCGCTTTTCATTTTTATTCACAAGAGATTAATTGCTTTGATGTTCTACCCACTTGCAAATGATCAGCCCCAGAACAATTAAACTAATGATTCCAGCAGGAAGTTTTGAGAAGGAAGTGAATGTGAATACATGCAAACTAACGGAAATCACCTTGGCAGAGTGGATGCTCCCAACTCCAGGAGAGTCTGCAGGACAGTGGTTCAAATGAGGCCCAAGGTCTGCGAACAGGCTATTCAATCAGTCAATCAGTCCAATGTTTTTACAGCCCTAATGACTAAAGCATCTGAAACAGTGTGCAGTTTACCCCCTTCCTGAGAAAACCAAGGAGGCTGCAGTTTGTCAGGCCCTGAAATCCCAGAAGCCTGACATAGTGCAGTTCTTTCAGAGCTTCCTGCCACATCCCTGTCAAATTTCCTGGGGCTTCAGTGCCTCACCAAGCCACCTCACTTCCTCTACTCCAGTTCCCATGGGCCTCAGAGCCCACGGGGCTCTCATTATCTCCACTCCCTGCTGATCTCCACTCCAATTACTTCAACAGGATACCAAATCAATATGTCTGATCCTTCCACACGATCTCATTTTTCCACACAATCCTATTTTTCAATTTTCAATTTTAAAGGGGTAAAAAATAAATCAGATGATAATTATTGCTTGATATGCAGGCATGAGCAATGCTAAATATTGAAACTGTAAACTGTATAAGTTCTATTAGCAAGTTCACACATACTGTACATAGGGTTTATGGCCTAGGACTGTTGACCGCAGCTGAATCTAAACAATTTATTTCTGCCACATTCTAAAAAAACTGTTTCATGAGATTTTTTTTCTTGAGATGGAAGTGGAATACCAAACATTAGAATAATTAACTGGTAACATGAGAGCAGTGAGTATAAAACCAAATGAGGCTGTTTTGTCATAGCTCATCATTTTGCTATACTATGTATTATCATTGTGTTCAGTGTGGTCTTAAAGGATTCTAGGATTCCTTTACACACCTGTAAATTTATTCTTGGGCACGGCTGATAGAACTAAATCTGATCTTTAAAATATTTAAAATAAAATTTTCAATAAATCCAGCACGAGCCTACTTTTATGTCTTTTAAGTCTTAATTCAGTAATGATATAAACCTAATTTGAGGGAAAGCCAAATGAAAAATATTTTAAAATGTACTGCATGTACAATAATATACAAGAATAAAGCCTGCTTCTCTCTAATTAAATACAGCATTTCAACATTCTGTGTGTGAAACACGAGCTGTAATTTCAAGGATTACTGTGATCCCCTTTGGCACATACTGATACCACACCCTTCTGTTCTACTGGGCCCTTTCCATTTTGAAAATAAAATACAGAAATATTCTTTAATGTTTTATAAATGAGTTTGGTTTGTTATTCTATTAGGGATTAGTGCTCATTTCCCCCTGGCTTTATAGTGTGTGTACACCATCTGCAGGGAATGATTCCTTTGAATTTACACCACATCCCGCTGCTCACAATCCACACTACTTAAATTCTTTTATCTTTCTATTAAACATCGTAAATTTGACATAAGAGGTAGCTTTGACTTAGGCTACTCAAATACCTCCAGTGTTCAAAGCAATGTGTTATCAAAGTAAACAAGATTAAAGCCTTAACTTTAAAACCAAAGAAGACAAGAGTGAACCAGACTGGCAATGGAGAATCCCAACACAGGGGAAGTCACAGACGGAGGTGAAAATATTGTGAGAACTCTTTCATGTGGATGAGGTGTAGGGTCTGGAATATGGAAAAATGGTAGCACAATAACATTCTCCGGTACTTTTCTCCTTTATTTGTCACTGTATCGAATGTTCTTAAGCTGATGAAAAAGTTTTCATTCTTAAGTACTTCTGAAACATCATCAGGTGGAGTATGTATGGTGCTTAAAATTCACTCACTGTAACCAAACTCTCATGTATTTATTTTGGTTCAGAATTGCTGGTATACTGAATGTTCCCATGCTAGTGCTGCCATTCATTCATTACACAAAGGACTTCCCTTTTGTCAATAAGTTCATTTTCATACTGTAGGTAGACAGGGGGAAAAAAAACTGCAGAAAAATTTATAATGTAATCAGTCTCTCTTAAATCTCATCTGAGTGAAGGATCTTCATGTAAAGCATTGCAAGCAGCTCCAGTAATAAACCATTGCTAAGCTGGGAACAGATGGCAGTTTTAATAAATGTCTGTTGTTATTATTACTTAAAATTTGGCACACAAGATGAAATTGTACCTACATATACAGATCTTATCAAGCCTCAACATCAAAAGCGGCACAATAATTTCTCTTGACCTCAACTATAAACACATGACAGCCACAAACCAATGGAAAACTAACATTGACCTACATAATGTCCCAACAGTGGACTCTCAACGACTGTTTCCTACAGTATAGCAACAAAAAAGAAGCCACAAGACCGACATGGATGTTAATGACTCCATGGCAACAAGAGGTACTGCAAAATGATATATATTTCTGTTGCGCATGTTTTTTAAAGGCTACTTGGTATTAGTTGATTTTCCACAGTCCAGACCTCTGTCCAAAAACAAGTTTGTCAATATTAAGCTTACTAATACTTACAGAAATAATTGAAACTGTTCCCCGAGGTAGCAAACAAATGACTGGCTGATTTAAAAAATCTAGTTATATATCAATCCTGACAAGCACATTCTGACAACCTGCATTGTTGGCACATACAGTGTACTCATTTGAAATAAAAAAGGTGTTTGCAACAACTCAGGAGAAAAACATCTCAGGGTTTGACTGATTATGGGTCCAGCTATACAAATGCTGTCGATCATGTCAGCACATTATTACTCATGCATGTGCTGGAAGTAAACAAGTCAGCCTTCGGTCCTCATCCATTTCACTACAGGGACAATGATAGATTTTTTCTGTCATTATTTTTGTGAGATAAAACAAACCTGGGATTGAGGAATGAATGCTTTTGTCTACATAGGCTGTTGAACTTGGGGGTTTTTCCAGGCTCTCTGCTGAAAAGCTGAGGGCTGCGGATTGGGCAGCTGGACGGGGCCTCCCCTGGCGGTGGTGGACATTGCACACTATCATCACTACCTGTCCTGTCCTGATTTTCATTATAAAAAATCAAGTCCAAGCTTTCTGCTGCTCCAAAACAGCACTTACGCATTGCCTAAAATATGTCGTTCATCATCTGGTCTTACTTTAGGCTCATTTTTCCTTAAGTAGTCTTAAATCCCATTTTGCGTTCTGCCTCCACGTGTGTCCATATGCGTACGCGTGTGCATGTGTGAGCACGCACCTGTGTGTATGTTTGCATGCGTGCGCGTGTGCCAGTGTTTTTTCTCTAACAATTCAAATATTGATTTGTTCTATCCACATTTATAAGGACACATTTACACTCGCATGATTTGTTTATCCTGTTAAGGGGGGCAAGGTTCTTTCCACCTTGACAAATCCTTCAATATATAGACATAGTCTTAAATATGCC
The DNA here is from genome assembly GCF_013347855.1 of Anguilla anguilla. Taxonomy (NCBI): domain Eukaryota; kingdom Metazoa; phylum Chordata; class Actinopteri; order Anguilliformes; family Anguillidae; genus Anguilla; species Anguilla anguilla. The sequence continues at coordinate 57,434,425 of NC_049202.1, read as the reverse complement.
AGAGTTGATGTTTAATAGGTGCTGTCCCTAATCTCCCACTTTCGCCAGTCTGATGACGGAATAGGATGTATGATTGACAGGAAAACATTCAGCCAAATTTCATCTTCGCCGCAGAGCCCTGTGTTGTCGATCTCCGAGCTGACGTGGCAGAATGTGGTGCACTTGTTCAGGCTTTGCCTGTGAGGCAGCGGCTGCACAAGAAACAGATCTCATCCTCTCTGCTCTCGTCTAAATATCGTTCTCCCACATTTGTCAGCGATCATGCGTAGTACTACCACCCAAAAGTAAACCTAAAGAATGTGAAGTTGCACATTCACTTGCAGCTGACACTGCATGATTTTATTTTGTGCTGCATGGTGTTGTTGGCTAGTTATTTCAGCAACCTGGCTCTATCGGGTCTGGGCTTAAAATTTGGCTAGAGCTTGCCAGGCAGGTTCGGGTCAGACTGTAATGATGTTGAACCTAAGCGGGCTTAAGCCTCATTTCTAGCCCGATGCAGACCTCTACTGAGTTATATGCTGCATGTTTTGCTGCCTGGCCTGGGATTGTGAATTAAATTAACATAAATCACATACAGTACTTTAAGTTACTTGCAACCATAGAATGAGGGAGCAACACTTCTGCCAGCTGAACAATGAATGACAATAATGACAAAAAAAGAAAAGCTTTAGTTCTTGTAGTGTACCGTTTTGCTCAACTAGCAAATTAAAACAGCTCTATTTGAGCTTTCATGCTCATTTTTTTTTCTTTTGTTAATTTCAAGCAGAAACATTTTAGACCTGAAATAGACTATTAACATACCTACAGTATGCAATGAAGGATTAAAATTAGTTATGAAAAGAGATGCAATTGTAAATATCTTGTCAATGCAAATGACATAGGGAATAATTATCATTTAGTATACAGTGGATTAAAGCATTGTGCAAATGGAGGGGACAGATATGCAGAGATGGGAAATTAAGAAAGTCTAATCCTTTCTGATGACCACATCATCTTAAAAATGATCCCTTTCATCTGAATTGAGATTGATAGTACATATACAAATAGATGTTCATTTTCCTGCATCTATATGGAATTAATTATATCACTGGGATAGGGCGCTGGTCACTTTTGGCGACATCCATCAAATGGGAACAGGAGCACTGCATGTCGTGTTCAGTTCAGCGCTGTGTAAAAAGACGCCTGTGTCGTAAATTAAGCAGGCATTGTGCAATTGCAATTGGAATGGAGAGTGGGTTTAAGGCAGAGGCAGTTAAAAGTGTCAGTTCTGTGACCTTGTGCTGGCTACTGTGTGAGTGTGAACATGACACCGGTATTTATTTATTTTTATTTTTTTAGTAGGGGGGGGGGGCTGGTGACAGGATTTTGTGCATGCGTTTGTGTATGGGCATTTGACAAGTTGCCACAGATCTCTTTGACGCAACGAAAAGAATATTAAAAATCTGACCACGCGTGGATCTTCTGTGGCAAGTGGGAGCCTTATAAATTGTGCATGAAATCCACAGTGAGTGCAATTAAAGGCTGCCACACACCCAGGAAACTCACACGGTGCTCGTGCTTTAGCCAGTTAAATGCACCGTGTCATTAACTTACTGCACTCGCATTTGGATGAAGGGGCCAAATGAGTCGGATTCAAATGCCAGACACTTTTGTCCAGGGTCACTTGAAAAATATTTACAAGCGTGCACACAGAATGGAAAAAAAGGCCTATAAAAGTAGCCAGCTGTCCTTGTTCAGTCAGCCCTGCTGTTAACAGGTCTGCTGTGCGCGCGTTCTGCTGTTCCTCTTTGTTGCCGACCTCACACCTCTCTGTGACACGCCCGGCTTTTTTTTTCCTTTCACACCTTCACACTTACGTATCCTAATCCTTGCGGCTGCCATTCTGCAGACATTGTGTGGAAATTACATTTCATAATCAAATTGTGTTCATCAAGCTGAATCAAGTCATTTCCAAACCCGCAGGGAAGCAGGAAAACTGGCTTAATATGTTAGAAATGCACAGTCATTTAAAATGACAATTCAAAGAGAGAAGGGCGGGGGGGTGGGGGGGGGGGGGAGGTGGGTGGGCTGGTGTATGCCGCTTTATATTTATCTCTGATAATCAGGAAGTGAATTGCTCATTCTGTCTGTACACATAGCACATAAAGCCTGCTTGACTGGCTGAAGGCTGGTTATGGTTACCAATGATATATTATTCAAAAGCCCATTTGATTTTCATTTCCTAAATGAGCAATAACCTGGACACAGAAAATGAAGTGGTCCACTTGGATAAGGTTATTAGAAGTTCATCGGCTACTGTTCACATTTACATGAACAGAGTATTGAAGAAAATTTTACTTTCAAAAACATTTCTGCCCTTTTATTTCCTGTTGCTTGTTGCTGCATTGCCATTTGCTGCATGCTGTGAAGATAAATAGGAGATAATTATGCTGTCCATTGCAGTTTTTTAAAGATTTCTTCCACCATAAATGCAGTCTTTTAAAAAAAAAAGAGAAAAAAACAAACAAAAAAACATTGGCAATGTATAAGATGAAACAAAAAGCATATAGCACTGAAGCTTGGAAATGATCAGCATTTTGAATCAGCACCACAGAAAATGTTTAAAAACCTTCCACCAGATCCAAGATGGCCAGGAAATGTTTGACAGAAAAACACAGGGCTTTTCAGAGTACTGCAGACTAATGGAAGAAATACCAATTTATGTTGCAGCAATCAGGGGCACTCAACTTTGTATTTAGAGTCTGATCTTTCACATACTTTCCCGAACTGTGACTGCTCTCAGCCCACTCTTCCATTTCACGTCCAAACCTTTATTTCTTATTCAGGAGTTGTCAGTCCTGTTACTGAAACCACGCAGTAACGTTATAGTAATGTAACCTCTAAATACAAAGATAATGAAGTTCTCCAGAACTAATTAGAAAATTTGGAGTTTTTTTGGTTGAGCATTTAAACTGGGTCATTGTATAGTAATACAGCATGCTATTACACAACTGTTCCTTAAGTACTTACAATGTTGTTGCAGTGCAATAGGGCCAAAATGATTATGCTGCAAAGTGTGGCCATTCTCTTTTTAGGTTGCTGCTTTAATTGTTTCATTTTTAAAATTTTGAATTTTTTCTTGTAAAGCTTTTCCTGTGTTTTTGTTCTTTCAGGACTTATAACATCAGAGCTGATAAACAATTCTAATAGTAAATCAGTTCACATTAGCATTTAAAATAGACGAGGCCCACTCAGTTTTTTTTATGTGGCTACATTAGGTCAGTGCAGCATTAACTGTTCCAAACAAAAGTGCTTGGGTTTGCATCAATTTCCCACTCATTAACAATTAATAATTTACTGACTCTAAACTCTAATAGTGACTAATTATTTTTTGTTAGTCAAAACCAATTGTATGTATTGGTATGTAGATGGTACAGATGACATGGCAGAGTGTGGGAAGTACAACATAGTGTAACCTGTTGTGGGATTGAGAATATGATGGAGGATGTCAATCTGGATATTAAGCCATACTGTAATCATATAAATTGTTCCTTTGCAATTTTTAAATACCCTGATATATCTGCGTTTAAATTTTAAGAAAATGCATGCTGTTCAAATGTGTTGAGTTGGTTGAGTAGCACTAAAAGACTTTTAGCTGTTCAGGGTAAAATGTTATAGATTTGGTTTGAAAATATAATGGAAGATTCACTATAAATATATGATAAAACATAGCATCACTTAAGGCAATTTGTGAAAGAGTTATTGGAAAATTCACTGAATGACTATAATTATTGTAAATAACAACAATTGACTTAGTAAAAAGACTTGCATTACCATGTAAGTGTAAGGATCCCTGCACAATAAAACAGTACAAAAATTAAAGAAATTTAAAAAAAATCGAATCAAATCAAAACATTTTTATTTAATTAGCATGCGTAAACTATATAAAATAGTTACAGAAGGCCAGGTTATAAACTCATGAATTAAGGACGAAAAAATATAACAAAATAAAATAAGCAGTGGTAATGAAAACCATTCTTGTATAATTTCAGAAATGCATGACCACATTGTTTTTTTAATTGAACCGTGATTTATGAAACAGAAACACTGGTGTACAGGGGCTATCCTCGCGGGCTGTGTCTTGTGTCTATTTGAATCTTGGGCCCGTCAATATTTTGCATTCTCAGCAGGGTACATTAAACAATACAATGGTTTATTTTTACCTCGTTTTCCTGCTGACTTATTTCCTCACAAAGTCTCAGAGGTTCTGGCAGGTGATTACAGACACAAGTTTGTTGAAAAGAAGGAAAAAGAAGAAACTGCATTTCAGTTTTCTTGTTTATTTGCAGCTATAGTAACGCAAAATAAATGCAGGAATAACCAATTCCGGGCTGTTTCTGGAGGGAACATTTAAGTGTGTTGATGCCAACATAGAAGATACTGTGTTCAAACAATCATTAAATACAGGGTGAAAAAAACTCAAACTCAAATCAACATTTTACTGTGACAGAGAATATTTGATCTGTTTGGACTCTTGGATATAAACTCTGTTTGAGTCAATCTAAGCATTTTACTGTGTAGCACAGTTTGAGCGCCTTTATAGTCATGCTGCCCTTATGGGTATGGTTTGTAATGTATTTATGTCTTTATGTCTGTCTAATAACTCTTTCTTTTCTTTTAACTGAAAATATGTAATTTGACATTCCTCAAAATTCAGATTTTTGTCTTTGTATTAAAATAATACATTCATAGCATTTTATGTGCATATTGTATAATGATACATTAATATTATCTATATATGTAAGTAATACTTTTTTATTTCTCAAAACCCTAGGTTAAAGCTTGACAATTACACTGTGTACAGATGAACATAAAATATAGAAAGTAATCTTGTCACAACTATGTCATTAGTGTAAACAATTGCAAACAAAGTTTTGATGACATTTTGTTGTCACATCTTTTAACTTCATGCACAATTTACTTATCAATGCCTGCCAGTGTGAACATTAACCTGTATGTCAAAATATACAAGCCTTTAAAGCAGTGGAATCTGCCACAAACCCTACTATTTTGACGAAGGAGCGCCTGTGTTGGTTAAAAGTTAATCCAAGTGTGGGAGGTCACTGATATATCAGATAAAACACTCTTTTTCAGGAAAACCATTACAGTGTAAAACAGGGTTTATCCTTTTTCTTTTCCGGGACATTGACTGTTTTCATGATGAATGACACAATCACAGTAATCCAATGCTTGACGGATATGTGAAGGACCATTATGTATGGGTTCAATAATTCAGACACCAGTACACTCCTTTTCCTTTCCAAAAAAGGTCATTAAATTCTCCCATTTTTTCTGAAAAGCTTGAAACCAATAAGAGTGGTAGAACAAAAATCCAATCACTCATCTGGATGGTGAAACGGATTTGTCGCTAGCATATGTATGGCTCACATACAGCTATCATGGCAGATCAAAAGTATTTTCCTGGAAAAAACAAAAAACAAAGGAAGACTCAATACCACTAAGGAGCAGAGCAGAGGTATTTTATAACTATTTGTAGTTATTTACATGGGCTAGCTTTGGTTATTTATCAACACATGTAGACCCATATATTTATATATTAAGGCAGAATGTAATCATACTGTCTGAATTGATCCTTTGCTGTTTTTAGATCTGAAATATTTGCTGCTATTCTAGAGATAATGCATAATGTACTGTGCAGCTTTGTAAGTTCAAATGTGTTCACTGAGTAGCACTAAATGCCAGTTAACAGCTGTTTGGTGTAAAATATTATAGAGAGTGAGATAAATGAAGAAAACTTGGTCAGAAAGTCAGGAAAGGAGATGAAATGTAAATGAATTACAGCTGTTTCTATGGCACACATACCACCATTAAAGAAACGAAAAACCTGGTCTGACCATGAACGTGATTAAGCTCTTTCAAAGACAGGTCCAAGGTACACCTCCAGTATTTAGAAAGTGCGGCTAATTCATAAAGAAAAACACATTGATTTTAATAACCTGGCTTACTGTAAACACAGTGTGTGCCGATTAAACTAAGCAGTCACATACAATGTGCTGTATCGTGTGTTTGTGGAGCAATGCTGGGGGAGAGGGTGTGGTGGGACAGAGTGCCACTGAAGTACAGGATGAAAGAACTCAATATTCTGATTGTAATCTTTCCAATGCATCCATCTAAAATGTTTTGCATAGTTTCCAAAAGTCAGTAATGGAAAATGCGTATGATTATAGAAGCCAGCCTTCTGGCTGTTTGAAATTAAACGTGTACAACTATGACATTGTTTCGTACTTTTTAATTGGAAATGGACTGTCCCCTTGTGCTTGTCGTATACATGATTTTGATGCACACATATTTATTTAAACACTGTTATTCACTCTTGGTGAATTCAAAAAGTTCTCAAAAAAGAAAATTAATTATGTTATATTCAAAAATAGGTTTAATATTATATAATTAAGAAGAAACGCTATATGTGATATATAATGTAATATAAGTTTGACACAAGCTATAATACTTTTCAAAACATTGACTAAAATCATTCCTATAACACAGCTGTGCTGTCGACTGTTTAGATGCATTTAGATGGATGTTGTTGATGAAAAGTTTTTATCTGTCTTTGTTAATAAGATTGATCATATTGGAGCTAACATTACTCCTCCGGTCTGTGCTGTGAACCTTCCCTGCCCTTGTTCTAATTCCTTTACTCACTTTAGGGCAATCTCTCTGCAAACTCTAATAGAGATTGTGTCACATATGAAACCCTTCTCCAGCCCCCTTGATATTATTCCCACAAAACATTTTAGAGAAGTTACGGAGGCGATTGGCCCCAGTTTGCTTTTGATTTTTAACAGCTCTCTCTCTTCTGGATAAGTCCCATATTATTTTTAAATGGTTTGTGTTCAGTCTCTGTCAAAAAAGAGCTTGGCTTGATCTGTTTGTTTTTAGGAAATTTTAGACCTTTTGCAAGTTCTGCAAAAAGTTGTTTTAAAACAACTCTTAGAGGTTCTTAATAGCAACAATATCTTTGAAAAATTTCAGTCTGGTTTTTGCCAGCTGCACAGCACTGAAACGATCCTTCTTAGGGTTACTAGCAATTTATTGATGGCTGCTGATGCAGGAGACATTTCTGTTCTGGTGCTGCTTGACCTTAGTATGGCTTTTGACACCATTGATCATGCTATTCTAATCAGTAGCTTGGACTTTTGGCTTTCCCAGAGTCTACATTAAAATCAAGGGGTGATCAAGCCTTTACTGTAATGGCCCCTAGGCTCTGGAACAGCCTTCCATACAAATGTTAGGTCTGCTGATACAGCCTCTACTTTTAAAACTAGGCTTTGTCTTTTTTTTACAAAACCGCCTTCAGTAATGACTGACAGCTAGTTGCTGTACTTTTGCTTTTCATTTCCTTTTATTTGTTTCATCATGTTTTACTTTTACTGTGCTTAGTTTGTCTTATTGTCTATATTGCCTTTTATACTTCTATGCTCTATGTTGTTATTTTATTTGCTGTTCGTTCTTCCTTTTTAGGTTGCTTTTATTGTACCCCTCGTATTGCAATCTTAAATCTTATTTCTATCTGTTTTGGAAAGCACTTGCTATTATTACCATATTATGAATGTGCAAAAAATAACCTCTTGAACTAGTGTCTGGTATTTTGCCAGTAACTTTTCAAGGAATAGATTTTGTACCAAAAATATTTGAATGTTTTTGTTAGATATATTGCAATACACAGATGGGTGACAGATTAAAGAAAAAACCAGAATAAATGAGTGAAGAAACATAACGAATGCAGATGCTTCCACAATTATACAATTAAGCAATTAACATCCTATCATGCTCTGTGGCATGTATAAAAATGCTAAGCAGGCACAGTTGTCAGTTTTGGATCAAGATGGAAAGAGGAAAAGATCTAAGTGACTTTGAAAGAGGGTTCATTATTGGGGCACGGATGGTAGGAGCTTCAGCGCGAAAGACTGGCTAGTGTTTCAACAGGAACAGTGACTGAAGTGACATTAGCATTTAGATCTATGAGAAAGACACCAGTGAATAGGGCTGGAAATTACGCACATTTGCACATTCAAAAATGCACATTTGATGATTTTATTCTGATGAGAGGGGTCTCTTCCTGGATGACAATGCCCCCATCCACAGCGCAAGAGGGGTCTCTGAATAGTTTATAATGAAAATGATGTTGAAAGCCTGTGAGAGATTTTGGACCAATAAGAAAGTGCATTCTCATCCAAATTAATATCTTTTGGAATAATGGTGTTCCATCTCTCTAGTAGAGTTCCACATACTTGTAGAATCTATGCAAATGTGCATTGAAGCTGTTCTGGTGGCTCGTGGTGGCCCAACACCTTACTAAGATACTTTGTTGGTTTTTCTTTTAATTTGTCACCCCTCTGTGTATATATTGCAATATATCCATTTGTCACACTCTTTTGTTATTAAAGTACTGAGAAGATCATTTGCCTTCTTTGTAGTATTTTTTGAACTGTGTTTGAGGTATATGCATACATGAGTAATTGCATGTGTTCTTGGATAGATGCATATAATGTACCTGAGCTGTGGAAGACACAACATAATGTATATATGCATCTTGTGTGTTTGCATCTTCTTATACATATATATATATATATACATATATATATATATATATATATATATATATATATGTATGTATATATGTGTGTACAGCCACTGCCAACTCAAACATAGTCACCTTGATGTTCATGAATTTCTGTAGAGAGTAGCAAGTATAGTTAGAGCTCGAATATGTTTATAGTTTATAATATAAACATAGTCATATAGCTTCTGTTTTGAATATAATTCAATAATTAGCTTGCAAGCTATCCATGATAACAAACATGCTGTGAGACCATTTTGACCTCAAACCAGTTTGTTATCAAACCCAGTTGAGAGAGGGACCAGAAAGACTTGTTCACTGCTAAGTGGTACAGGGTTTTGGGATATTTGCTGGAACACTTACAGTAAGTAATGTTTCCATTGCAACAAAATCATATGTTTTAATTTCAGTTATGCTTTTTGTTGGTAAGCCACTTTATAAATGGAATAATTACCGCAGGGTTATGCAGTATGAGTGCCCTTTGTGGAGGGAAATTCACGCAGCAAAATTGCGCACACACACCCAAACACACATACGCGCGCGCATGCGAGCGCACACACACATACACACACATATTTACAGTTACATACACAGGACAAATGCTCAAGGCATTGGGCTCTTTATATAGCAGATAATTGCTGACCAGTTAATATTCTTCCCTATAAATTACTGAAAGTCCATTCAGTGGATTATGTTCTTGGGGGAATTCCAGGCTGAATCTTCACAGCTGTGCGGAATGCCTCTCTGTGCAAGGGTGTGAAGAACACCAGCTGCATTTTTACCCCATACCTTCTCTGAAGCCCTGTCCCTCAGTTCCACAACACTGCACTCTGTCATGCAAGAGTCTATTGCTCTTCTTCACTGATCACCCCAAACAATTTCTCACTGAAAACCTCAAAAAGGCAACAGCCTGGTTCAAACTATACACTGCACATGGATTTATGTTCCCCTGCAGTTGCTATTTTCAAACAGCTCAACCAAGAAACTACCAGGACTGTGAAACCATCCCTGGATAGATTCAAAGTCGCAGGACCAATTCAGAAAGAGACGCACTGCAGTGCGGAGCCAGACAACGGAAATTGTTAAACAACCTAAACAATTTGAGCCCTCAACAACCCAACACTAGGCAGTTGGACTGGAACCCTATACGGGGACTGAGACCTACCTCACAGACTGCTGTTGTTGGTGCGAGGTGTGTGTGAGAGCACAAAGCTCTCTGTGCACTGCTGGCTGCTGGAGGACAGGGAGCGGCGCGGGGACCTCTGGAACCGATTCCTCCGGTTAAAATAACTGCCTGCAGTCCAGGACCTCTGCCTCTTGCGCAGGTACTCCTTGTAGTTCTTGGTGAGCAGGGTGTAGAGAAAGGGGTTTATGCAGCTGTTGCTGTACGTCAGACAGGTGGTCAGGTAGTTGATGTTCCGCACAGCCTTGGCGGAGATAGGCAGGGACGGTTGGTACAGGTTCAGGAGTTGCCAGATCCAAAACGGCAGGAAACAGGCCCAGTAGAGCAGGACGATGGTGAAGATCAGGTACAGGACCTTCTGGTTGGGTAACTTTTTGGTCAATTTGAAGGTCTCTGTCTGGGAGACCCAGTAAGTCCGGGCCAGACGGATGTAAAGGTAGCAGATGACCACACCGGGGGCCACAACGCTTGTGCAGAAGAGAATAGAAATGTAGATCTTGTAGGACAGCACGCTGAGTGTAGGCTGGCATATGCTCTTTTTGCCCACTGCCATGAGCTGAATGGTGACGATCATGGGCAGGGTGAGCACCAGGGAGGCCACCCACACCAGGATCGCAATTGCTTTGCGATAGCTCTTGGAGCGCTTGACAGTATCCAGGGGCTTGAGGACTGCAAAGTATCGCTCCGTGCTCATGATGGTCAGAGTGAAGATGCTGGCATGCATGGTCAGGAAGTCCATGCTGATCAGAATGTGGCAGCCAGCATCGCCAAAGTACCAAGCCTTGAGGAAGTGGGTGCAGACCACAAAGGGAATGGTGAGTAGGTACAGTAGGTCTGCCAGTGCCAGGTTTATTATATAAATGTACATGGAAGCTGCTGATCGCATGGAGTGGCACATGACTACCAGTGTGTAGATGTTCCCGGACACGCCCACCAGGCACATGACGGACAGGATTGCCCCGATAGTGAGGGTGGCGGTCATGTCCTCGGCTGAGGGATCCAGTGGCGCATCGGTGGCATTGGGGATCTTCTCGACCATCACCACCAAGGGCTCCATAGATATGGTAGTCATCTCTCTTCAGCAGGAAGACACAACAGGAGCACACATTACAATGTGTATCTCAGAAACAAAACTGAAGTTTCAATAACATTTAGAAAAACATCAGTAAATGTGTGTTTGTGTGTGTCCATATGCCTGCAGTGCGCGCACACTCACACACACACACGTGCACAAAAGAATTCAACTAAAGATTGTGTGCACGTGTGTGTGTGTGAGTGTGCGCGCACTGCAGGCATATGGAGATTCTATGCTTATTCGGAAAGTATGCAGTCATTATTATAATTCCCTAAAAGTTTTGCAAACTGACTTTTTGCCAAAGCAAAATATTATAAAAAATTCACTGCATTCTAAATTTGTAATAAAAGAAGCATTTGAAACATATCTGTTTGTTTATTATATTTTTGTTGTATATATATATATATATATATATATATGTAACAAAATTCAAAAGGCCATTAAGTAATTAAGTAAGTCAGTGTTGGTTTTAATATTTAAAATTTTACTGCACTTTTTATACATAGTCTCCCCCATTTCATGGCACTAAAATGTTTGGGACAAATGACTTCACAGGTATTTCTGATGAGCCAGGCGTGTTCAATTGCTATCTCAGGGCAAGTGTAAGAGAGCTTTCAGTATGCTATCTTGATTCTAGGCCTTTGGAGTCTCAGATTGCCGTTTGTCAGCCCGAGCTGTTGTTTGTCAACCAGAGTACAAGAGGTGTGCAATGAAAACCGAGGAAGCCAATATGAGGCTGAGAAATAAGAAAAAACATTCAGAGACATAGGCCAAACCTTAGGCTTACCAAAATCAACAGTTTGGAACATCATTAAAAAGAAAGAGAGCACTGGTGAGCCTGGTAGCCCAAATAATTCTCACCATAATTAAGAATAACAAACACCTCTCCAACAGATCAGAAACACTCTTCAGGAGGCACGTGTGGATGTGCCAGTGACTACTCTCTGCAAAAGACTTCATGAACAGAACTACAGAGGCTACACTGCAAGATGAAAACCATAAGTTAACCTTAAAAACAGGATGGCTAGGTTACAGTTTGCTAAGAAGTACCTGACAGAGCCTGCAGTTATGTAAAAAGGTCTTGTGGAAAGATGAAACCAAGATTTACGTGTATCAGATTGACGGCAAAAGCAAAGGGTGGAGGCCAAAAGGAACTGCCGAAGATCCAAAGCAGTCCCTATCATATGAGAAACATGGTGGCGGGGGTGATAGGGTTTGGGCATGTATGGCTGCCACATGTACTGGCTCACTTCAATTATACATGTTTTTTGTATTCTGAAGAGAAAACTTAATGCCACGAGCCCCTGAAACAACCAGGAGCTGAAGATGGCTGAAGTACAGGCCTGGTAGAGCACCACCAGAAAAGATACACAGTACCTGTTGATGTCTGTGGGTCACAGACTTCAAGCCGTCATTGCATGCAAAAGATATGCGACAAATTACAAAACATGATTAATTTCACTTACATAATATTAATGTGTCCCAAACATTATGGTGCCCAAAAATTCAGGGACTATGTCTAAAAAGTGCTCTAATTTCTGCATAGTAAAACCAAAGCGAAACCTTAGCAGAGGATTTGCACAATAACTAAATGTGAATTTTTTATGAATCAAAAATTGTGGAGTATTGAGCAAAATGTGTGTGTGTGTTTATATATATCATCAAATTAAAAACCCATTGTGATTTTGTGCAGCGTAAAGTCAAGGGAAACTCACCCCAGACTTTAGACTCTGCAAAAATGAATGTCCCCATTAGTATGGATATGAGAGTATATTAATGAAAGGTTAAGACATAAAAATGCATTTTTATTAACAAGAGTGATTTAGCTTGCCTTCAGGAACATGATCTTTTTATCTCTTCAGACACAATGAAGCAGTCCATATGAAAGCCTCTGACTCAAATGGAAATGTCATTTAAGTCAAAACTTATTGCCTTACCTTGAGTGAACACTGCAGGCAGAACAGTTTCTCCAACAGAAAGGATCAGCATTTATCTTCAATTAATGTATATTCCATCCCAACTCATTGTAAACCACACGCAGGGAATATGTAAATACCAGAAATGTTAACTCCAAATGATCCAGTGAAGGCATTTGAATAAAAATCTGAAATAAACAAAACAAAACAAAAAACAAAAGACAAAAAAAACACCACTAAAACATAATTTTGCAAAATTAGATTAGTACATTTTTCCAGAAAAACTCAAAATATTAAATAAATAAAAGAGCTTCAGTGGCATTGCAAACTTTGACTCCGCTCACTTATCTGAACACCTGCAAAATACGGCTTTTTATATCTGGTTAAGAAAAGAAACAAATGATCACAATCACGATTTTTAAAACAGCCGCTGTAAAATAAATAAATTTTAAAAAAACCACAGAAGAGCACGAGTTGTCTAAAACAAAGAATGCTGTAAGATACTGTTGAGGCTGTGCATTTCAGTATTTCGCTCACAGACAGAATGAGCGTGTGCGCGGGAGAGAGAGAGGCGCTCACACACGCAGAGAGAGAGAGAGAGAGAGAGTGGGGGAGAGGGAGCAAGAGGAAAGGGGAGGGAGGGAGGGAGGGAGGAAGAGAGCATAGGAAGGGTATGGGCTGGGATTATGAGGCGGCATTCTGGAAATGTGCGCTGCGCTCACTACCCTCACTGTGGCTATTTCTGTACAGCTGGGGGAGTGCTGCCACACACCTTGAGTTCTCACAGCAGTGATTCCCATACCCTGCATGCGAAAAGGGGTTAGCATGCTCGCTGCATGCATAACGGCTGTGATTGATACCAGTGTTGCTTCATTTTCCTTCGGTCCATAAATTGTTCCTTATGAAATGGAGAAAAATATCCACAGCATGCACTTAGTGTCAGTGAGGATTTGGGCAAATGCGTGTATTTTCTTAATGATACACATTTGTGAGAATGATGTGCATTATCTCACAACACATGCAAATAATAATAATAATAATAAATAACCAACTGACGTCTTGCTATTAATATTTTTATTGTGCTGGTGGAATCAAACTGGCATTTTGGGCAGGGTGACCTTTATCAAGATGAATCCAAACATTGGCTGCTGCACGACTAAAATACTCTTACAGGGGGCGCAATGTATCCTTTTAAAAGTAATTTATTTTCCTATAGTGTAATGAAAAATGAATATCAGAGACAAACTGTTTTGAGCCTGATCTCTTTTTACAGCTTTGAGTGATTCTAGATACAAAAAAGTATGTTGTAATATTTTTAGTACATTTTATTTTATGAATGGATTCTTTCCCTTCATAAACCTTTTAGTTTAAACCTTTTAGTATTAAATGGCTAGGTCGAGCTAAATGTACACTGCTTACCATCCAATCAGAAAGTCAGTCAAAACTAACAGTGTTGCAGAATGTGAAAAGGCATCACACACCAAAAGTCTTTTTAACATGCTTCACATAATTAAAGTGAAATTTATATTCATTACAATTACTACTATTGTGTTATATACTTAGCTGGGCTGAAACTGTATAACGCTGTAATTAAAATCCAATCCTTAGTGTGTCAAATACCCTACCATCTCTTGCCGTGTGTCATAACTTGTTTGCGTGTGGATCTTTGGCACACTTTTGGTAACATGCAGTTATATGTTTTTCCTTAAGGATACATGGAGAGTCTTACACAGGAGCTCCAGCATCTGACTGTTTTTACTGTTGCCTGCATCAGTCAGGCAATGGCACATTGAAGATTAAGGCCTGGCTCCCTGCCTTGCCTCGTCTCGAGTAGAGATTGGGCACATGCATGAGGGCAGTGCGCTGCCCGATCAGAAACACAATGCCAAGGTAAAGGTCAGAAGAAGAAGAAGAAGAAAAAGTAAAAGCTGAGAACACATTGTGAGGCTTGTCTGAATTACCAATGAAGGGCTCAACCCCGGAGTACCTCTTGGGCTTACCGTGACGCTATTCTCATCAGAGCGCTCTGCCTGGAGGTCAATTTTCCTACACAGTACCTCTCAGTAAGGGGCACTAACCAAGGCAGGCGGGGGAGAAACTAGCCCCACAGGAATGAGACAGGCATACGGCACAGTTAAAGGAGCAAGCAGAAACTTAAACCCACGTCCTCGCCTTTGCTACAGCAGTTTCCCAGCAGGGCAACAGTCTTTCTATCCCCAAGGAGATTTTCTTCCCATTTTGCTACACTTGATTGCGTTAGCTCTGGCTGGCCACTTTGAGTAAATAGAGTTTAAATGCCAGAAAATGCGATTTGCACAAAAAGGTATGCAGCAGTTAGCTGGCCTCACAATGAAGTGGAGAATGAGTGGGAATTCATGCAAACACAAAGTTTTGACGTGTTTGACACCCAAGGGAAGGATGGCCACCGTCTGTTTTGCTATTGGTCTACAGTCTGTAGCCTGGACAATCCCTCTGATTTATGCTGTAGAGCGTGTCCTTGGTTGCCTAAATGAACACCACTAGCAAGTACCCCAATTCATTCCCACATCCCCTGTTCTTCACTAGCCACCCCCCCCTCCCCCACAGCTCTGCTACTCACGCTAAAGACCACATATAAACAGAAACATTGTGTGCCGGCTGGCGGAGTGTTTGTGCTTTTGACTTTGGATATTGTTTTGCTCTTGGATACTCACATCTGGAGGCTATCAGACTACTTCATTATTTTTCTCAAAAGTGAGACGGTGAGAGTCAGGGGGAGAGAGACTGGTGCCGTGACTCAGACAGAAAACACACATTGGATCTTCCGACTCAAAATTCTTCGAAATAAAAAATAATGAAATATCAACTGCAGGGAAGGGTGACCTTTAATGAATTTATTGAGGAAGAGAAGGGTTTGCATCTGTGCGGTGCACACCCACTTGTAAACACCAGCAAGCACAGAGCCCCGTTGCCAGACTCATGCTGCTCGCTGATGAGGTACATTAGGACACAGGAACACATGCCAGTCACCTTTAAAACTAAATATATTCCTTAGGCAGAAAGTCAAAGACCTACAATGAGAAAGCAGAAAAAGAGAGCTGTGTGTATATGCGTGTATGCGTGCTTGTGTGCGTGCGTCCGTGCATGTGTGTATGCCTCTAGGAGTGGCACATGGTGATGCCCAGAAATGCACTTACAATCCGAGTGCTAAAAGTCCACCCAGAGGAAAAGGGAGAAGAGCCAAGGGGAAGAACAGATTCATTCTATGGGGAAAATCCAGTATGACAGCACTACAAAGGGCCGGGATGCTCACAAATGTTACATTGCTGTGGAAAAAAGATGTAATCCACCAATTTCCTTGATGGATTCAGATCTGATTGACCTCTCATTTCAGGCAAGCATTAAGTGAAGAGACTTTCTTCTCAAATCCAGAAATTTGTCTTCTGATGAAATGCGTGAACTGTTGCCCCCTGGGCAGGAGCTTAGCCAATAGTCTCATGTGTAGCTAATGTACCAGAGTTCACAGTTTCATAATAATTTTCTCTACTTGAACTTTTCCTATACCATGCTGAGATTATTTTTCCAAGTGATGGATAAATTACTGCATATGAAAAGTTTAGACATGCTCAAGGCTGTGAGAAATGAGTTATAATTACAAATTATTTTCAATAGTGTGCTCATATAAACCTGTCCTGTTAAAAATGACAGTATTCTTAAGACTAGCTGTAATTTTCCTCATGTTTTGCTCACCAGGAGCGGTGACCTCCCGATTAAAAGCCACAAACAATTGGAGGATGTTTGTGAGTGTGAGTGTGCGTGTGTGTGTGTGTGTGTGTTTCTATGTCTGAATATGTGAGTGTCTGAGTGTGGGCATGGGGCTGCCTGTGCGTGCGAGTGTGTTTGCATATGTTTTCCCTTTTAACAGGAAGCTTGAATGATACTTGACTTATAATCACAGAGTGGAAAGAGACTATTTGTGTCCGTGTTGTGGATTTTCAACCAAATCAGAACAACAGGGAGATGCCAGGGTACTGCATAATAGGACATGTGACAGCTACAGTAATGACATTCTGTCAAGTGATGAACAAAATTAGATAATAGAGCTGTTAAACCCTCTCTTAGAGGTGGTGGCTACAGTATCGTCTCCTCCATCAACAGCAAACCCAGCCCAGGCTGTCATGATGAGGATGTGAACTTTGCATGCTGATGCACCTCCAGTGAGAGCATATAGATTAATGCTCAAATGCGGTTAGTCCTTATCATTCAATAATCTCTCTCCCTTCGTGAGCCCGTGCACTCTCAGAGACAAGAGGCCACCCGTTCCGCGCGCTCGGCGCTGGGGCTGCATTCTGATGTGCATTATGGGGGATCATCTGCTGTGGGAACAGGCATGCAGGCTAATACAGAAAACCCACATGGCAATCCCTCTCATCCGCCGTGGAAAATGTACTGTGCTTTGCTTTCAGCTGGACGAACTTCCTCGAGAGCCTCTGTCTGCCTGTGGAGGACTGCCAGCACCCCTACTCAAAGCATGACGGGGTGTGCGAGCACATGTCAGAGGCAGTTTGAATGACATACGGCGCACAGCCAAGAATCTCTATGATCTGAATCCCCCTTAAGACGGAGTAATTCATCTACATGGGAGAAACAGGCAGAGGAGGGCGAGAGCAATCCTCCCTCTGCGTGCCGCAACAATAGGAGCTGAGCGAAGCTACGAGAGGCCTACGCTCAGGCAGACTGACTCTATGCTGCCCTCTAGCATAGGGCTAGAGGAACTGTCTTAATGAGAGGAACGAGAAAGTCGAAAAGAGGGGGATGAAGAAAAGAAATTAAAACAGGAAAGACTCGAAAGCAGAGAGTAGTTGGGAGCAACAGAGGAGAGTTTGTGATAGAGGGCGTGACAGAGATAGAGAGAGGAAAAAGAAGGGGAGAGGGGAGAGTAGAGATATCTGAAAGAGAGAGGGATGGAGGAAAGCAAAGGTATAAAAATGATACAAATGTCTATTATTCCTCCCCAGATTTTAAACCTAGCTCCAGCACGTGCACTCTATTACCTGACCGCATTTCTGTCATGCCATTTGTGCCTGTTTTCTCATGCTCTTGCTGTATCCTGAGCTGGAGCTGACAGATCTTTCGGGAATAATGTCTGGAGAGGGCTGCCACCCGACGTGAGCAGCTCACCGGCAGGGTACTCTTTGGGGAAGCTTTTAATTTAGGAGATCACAATGGAATGCGAGTCACCTTTGACACCTTCCTTTAGGAATACGTCTCTTTACTGTAGCAGGTGTGGCACTCAGGATGGATTGCAACCTGACCCCCATCACTAAACCCTTTACACACATTCTGATTAGTCTGACCAGCTCCAGCCCAGACAGGTCCCATTTATACAGCTAGCCTAAAAGTGGACTGTGGGCGGTGCTCAAAACCATTCATTCCCTCTAGTTGCAATGAGTTTATACGCACTCCTAACACCTGGAGAAGTGTGTCACAGTGAGGACCTGATGAACTTTAGTTTCAAAAACTTCTGTGGGTTTGGCTACCTAGCTTCAGCCTCCCCCGCTTCCTCCGAATGGGTGCTGGAAGAACAGACGTGGAATTTTCAGCCCGGTTGTCACAGTGTTACTTCTGGCTGTCATAACAAGTCCCCGGCACAGAGGCCTGGGTGCCAGGGGAGTGATTGGTGAGACTGCTGCGTGTCATGTCTTCCCATAATTTACCATGTCTGCTTGGTCCGAGCTCCACAGGGACATTCAAGAACGTTTTGTCCCCATTTTTCCCTCACGGAAATTTCTGAGCACTTAACTGTCAAATCAAATCAGCATGTTTTATAGAAGGGGTGATGGGGAGCAGAGTCCCGATCTTTTCAAGCACGCTCAAAAAGTCTCAGTCTTGGACTTCACTTATCATTAAGCTCTCAGTGAAAGGACTTGTGCTTCCCTGTGTTTTGAGCACGCCCCTGACGGGTCTCCCCGATGTGTTCCTCAACAGCAGAGAGTGAAAGTGGCATCAGTGGCGATGCTGAGCAAGCTTAACCATTCTGCTCAGAGCATTCTCTGGAAGCTGGGAGCTCTGTAGCTGCTTAGCATAACTGCACAGTTTGTAATGATCCATATGCAGCACGGGTCTGAGTCACAGAGTTACAATGGGTCTGCAGAGCAGGAAAGGCCAAAGGTTTGATTCTTCACAGATCATTCAGAATACAGGCGGTATATTATTGTACTGGGACCTCTGATTTTAAAAACACAGTTTTTGTGTACTCTGGAAGGTCACATGGCATCCTTCTTCAGACAGACAGCATTTCTCCTCCAACGTTCCAGTCAGAATGTTTCCTCACTCTAGCCAAGATTTATTTTTTTTCTCCCGGTCTTTTTGCTTTGTGAACTCCTACTGTGAATGAGCATATCCTTCCAGAGAAAACACATGGGCTTCAATGGCTCGCTGTCGCAGAATCTACAGTGTGCTTTTGAGTTTTCTCAGTAATGGCTGACCTTCTGCACACATTGAGCGGTAGTAAGAAAACGTGTTTTGATAACTCCTCTGGAACTATGCTGCTGTGACTTTGTGACCAAGGATGAACTTCGAGTCAGTTGCTTTAGTACAAGCAGGCACAAATAATTCATCTTATTAATGAAGCCACAAACTCTCCTTCTCTGCAAAGCTCTGTAGACATAGAAGGGTGATGTCCTGAGATTCACCAGAAGCACTGACAGTT